>NW_020524511.1:132500-437695 GCF_003368295.1 Carassius auratus
TGTTTTTACAATTTTAATACATAAACTATACAATTATATAAAATATATAAAAAAGTACAACAGTTTTTTCTTCTAATGTTTTTTTTAGGATTTACATTTTAAAAAAAATAGTTCAATTACTTCAAGCATTCTAAGCAGCTTGAATAAAACCTGTTAATATTTATTGTAGACCACTGTAACTGTCTATAATCTAACAAACAAGTTTATGATGAAAATAGAAGTGTAGGGGCGCAATTTCTCTCAGACAATAAAAGTATCAGCAAATATACTGAGACAGCGTTGGCAGAGAGACTGAGGGAGTTCGGATGTCTGACAGTTTTTAAATTTTCTGTTATCCATACAGTGTTGTAAAGTCGTGAAACTGCATATTTCCTCAGAATGACTTTTTTTCTGTATGAAAAAAATGCTTTGACGTATTTGGAAGCTGCAATTTAAAAATACAAGACAATTATGTATTCCCTTTTTACGGTCATTTAAAAAAAAATCACCACATCAAAACTGTTCAAGCTATCCAAAATCCATTCGCAATTTAAGTTCATCAATGTTTTGCAATCATGTATACAAAGTTTGTTGGGTATAGTGTTCTTCTCCTCTGAGGAATATCCATTTTCCAAAAATCCATATTCAAATCAAAATAGGCGACTTCCTGTTCATCGTAGCTGATGACTGTGAATTAGAAAGTTGTCAGTCTTGATAAGAACAATATATGTATCGAGTTTTGAGTCTGCTCTGCAAAAGGTAAAAAAAAAAAAAAAAAAGAAGAAGTATAATCCTTAGGGGAACAATAGGGCTTTTTGCCCCTTCGGGCTTGAGCCCTAATAAACAGAGCAGATACATGAGGGTGCTCACACCATCAGGGCTCGGGACCTAATAATCCTAAGGAAAACAATAGGCCTCTCGCCCTTTGGGCTTGAGCCCTAATAATAATAATAATAATAATAATAATAATAAAATAATATCAAATAATCCTAAAGAAAACAATAGGGCTTTTTGCCCATTCTGGCTTGAGCTCTAACAATAATAATAAAATAATCCTAAAGAGAACAATAGAGCTCTTTTCCCATTCCTGCCCTCCGGGCTTGAGCCCTAATAATCCTTAGGGGAACAATAGGGCCCTGCGCCCATTGGCTCGGGCCCTAATAATAATAATAAGAAGAAGAAAAATCCCTTAGGAAATTAATAGGGCTCTTCGCCCCTTCGGGATTGAGCTCTAATAATCCTAAGGAAAACAAAAGGGCTCTTCGCCCTTTGGGCTTGAGCCCTAATAATGTTCTTAATATCATTAATGCAATTTTTACATTTGGTTTTATAGGATTATGATGTATTTATGGCTTCCTAATCCTAAATTCTCTCTCCACCTTCAATACCACGACTTAGGTGCCCTTGAGCAAGGCACCGAACCCCCAACTGCTCCCCGGGCGCCGCAGCATAAATGGCTGCCCACTGCTCCGGGTGTGTGTTCACAATGTGTGTGTGTTCACTGCTCTGTGTGTGTGCACTTTGGATGGGTTAAATGCAGAGCACGAATTCTGAGTATGGGTCACCATACTTGGCTGAATGTCACGTCACTTTCACTTTCACTTTCACTTCCTTTTAATCTGCGATTAAGAGCATGTGACTCACTATATTTTATTTATATATTTATTTAACAGCCAGCTTTCGCATTACCTTTTGAAACGCCCCCTACCTTTTGGCACACCCATTGCTCCAAGCTGCAGCTACCCCTACTAGAATAAAACCTCAACATTTAAAATGACCAAGTCATTCCTTTCAAGTCACAAGCAAGATTTTGATTATATGAAATCAACATTCACAAATCAACAATTTTTAAAATTTATTCAAATGCTGTGGCCAAGCAAGTACCAATACTTGTTTTTGTCAATAGACCCACGATATGTTGCTATGAGCATGTAAGAAATACTGCTACTGCACATTACATATGAAATAACCCCCCACAAAATGGGGCAAAAATTGGACAGTACAAGCCAAATACACTGCACATAAAGCATATAACTCTGGACTACAACACCTGTAGATTTCTGAAGTGCATTGCAACTGCTACAGCAAACATGAGCCAAGTAGTTGATTGTTGATTAGCAAATATAACTACCTGAGCCATATGATGATGTCATTATGTCAGACTGAGTTAGGTTTATCAGACTGCAACAACTAGATTCATGCCAGAACTTTGGATATGTAAATATTATATTTTACTCAAATGTACATTTATCATTATATTCTAAAATGTATTTGATTATTATACACAGCAAAATCCCCAATGTTAATTTAACACTCTGAGTGTGGACACATATAAACACTGAAGCAGTGTTAAAAGTAACACTGAAGCAGAGTTGAAGTTAATAAGATAATTAAGAAGTTAATTGAGTTATGATTGAGCATTATAGAAGACACCTGTGTTAACAAGCAGACTCACCAAACGAGAAAACCACAATTTGTGTGTCACCATTATAGTGGTCAGTGTTTGCTTTAGTTGGGATCTTGGCTAGTAACTTTTTAATTTTCAAATTTGTGTGTCAAGCCAAGAGCAAAAATCATCTGGTGATCATGATTATGTTTTAATGTACAGTCTCTTCTCTTCTGATTGATCATTATCAATTGTAACTGCTTTGATTCCACAACGAATGATTATGTATCTTCTATACATTTTGTAGGCTTCTTTTGTGATTCTGTGATTCAGATTTATTTTTTTAAGTAAAGAGTTTTTATTTTAGGCCCACACAGATTACAAGAATCAGAATATGAATCTCAACAACGGTGACAAACAGCATATTCAGATAAACAGATCTACTCTGAACATCACAAAACTAGATACAAAAAAATTCACATAAAAACAGCAAAAATAAAATATAGTTAGAATAAAAAGTAAAAAAAAACAGTTTAGCTCAAAATTTATTCATGCTGCAAAGCATGATGGGAGCCATGGATGAGTTTTTATTGGCTAAAACATGCTTTTTTGATGGTCACTGTTGTTGTGATGCTCACGCTCATTCTTGATGTCTGTGTGTCTAAACTAAAGCACTCTTTTTTTTATGTAGAACAAAATGTAAAAAAAAAAACATGTCATATTAAGGTCATAAAATGCTGAATCACTTTTTTATCCACCTAATTTATGTACACGGTGAAGAAACCTGAACTCAAGCGTTCAAATCACTCCATGACAATTAGTCCAAACCACAATCAAAACCATAAGATTGCATTGGTTTTTGTCTGTCTGTATGTTATAACTCAGTTATCACAGCCACACAAAATCTGAAGTTATTAACTGAAGGGCCAAGATCCCAACTAAAGCAAACACTGACCAATATAAGGGTGACACACAAATTGTGATTTTCTCAGTTGGTGATTCTGCTTGTTAACATCAGGTGTCTTCAATAATGGTCAATCATAACTCAATTAACTTCTTAATTATCTCATTAAATTCAACTCTGCTTCAGTGTTACTTTTAACACTGCTTCAGTGTTTATATGTGTCCACACTCAGAGTGTTAAATTAACACTGGGGATTTTGCTGTATAATATTTAAAAATCATTATTAAAAAATATATGAAATGGTTACTATTTCTATTTCTAGTGTTTATTAAATTAACCCAAATGTGAATTATCTAAAATATATTTTTCAGCGCTAAACAGATTTCACAAAAAATGAATAATTTCCATAGTGCATGCACATTTAACAACAAAATAACTACAAAACCACTATATATTGAATAATTATTTATTTACCAACAAAACTCATCTGATGAAAGTTCCTCTATTTTTCATATTGCAGTTTATTGAATTTTTCATATTGCAGTTTATTGCAAGAACAATTTTTGGTCTTTTATTTTAATTTTTTTTCAGTACGGCAAACCCTGATGACATATCACTATTATATCATTGATTAGATGATTTAAATAATTGTAAATATTAATTAGCTGCAACAGTCAGCTGGTTTTTCATATTAAACTTACTTAATATTCACTTATAATCCTTTGATGCAGTAGTGCGTACAGCTTTTGTTGTGTACACATAAAAATGAAAGTGAAAAATAAAAGCAAATGCATTGTGATGTGTGAGAAGCTATAGAAAGACATATGAATTTGAATATCTCCTGGCAGATTTGCAAACAAATGCAAAATAGTTACTCAGTTCTGCAGTTATGGAACATGCACAAAGCTTATGTTCTCTTCTGCAAAACCACATATACCACATAGTACACATTCGACCAGTGGAAATTCAAATGCATGTTGATCATCCTTTTGGAATCATAAGGTTCTATCTGACGTTCTTGAAAAGTTGAGTTATTAAGTTGGCTTGAAAAAGTTGAAGAACTTACTGATCTATTATTTAATCTTATCATTCTTTTTCTGAGCAAAAATGTGAACATTATCTCCTCCTAGAGCTCCTCCTCATACACTGATTCCTGCTGTCTGATAAGCAGATTTTTTTGTGTGTGTGTGTGTGGGAAGTATCTGTACTTTATTAGAGTTTTTATATCTCAGCCAACTTTTATTTCACTACATTTTCTAATTAAAAATATACTTTTATACATTTCTCTTAAGTGTATTTGTTGAACATACATATATGCAGTACAAACCAAAAATTTGGACACAACTTCTCATTCAAAGAGTTTTCTTTATTTTCATGACTATGAAAATTGTAGTCACACTGAAGGCATCAAAACTATGAATTAACACATGTGGAATTATATAAATAACAAAAAAAGTGTGAAACAACTGAAAATATGTCATATTGTAGGTTCTTCAAAGTAGCCACCTTTTGCTTTGATTACTACTTTGCACACTCTTGGCATTCTCTTGATGAGCTTCAAGAGGTAGTCACCTGAAATGGTTTTCACTTCACAGGTGTGTCCTGTCAGGTTTAATAAGTGTGATTTTTTGCCTTATAAATGGGGTTGGGACCATCAGTTGTGTTGTGCAGACGTCAGGTGGATACACAGATGATAGTCCTACTGAATAGACTGTTAGAATTTGTATTGTGGCAAGAAAAATGTAGCTAAGTAAAGGAAAACGAGTGGAATTTTTTCATTTCATTTTCATTTCGGTTCATTCTTGGTTTAAAAAAAAAATCTCCAGGTTCCATATGCAGAGAGAAATGGGAACGGTCCAGCATTTAGCAATAATTAGTAATAAGTCTGTTAATATTCTTTATTTTTTTTAAACTACAAACACTTTGCATTTTTGGATTATGCCTTATGTGTGACCAAAAATTAAGGATTATTTGTTTCAGCTGTTTGATCGCACTGGTGCACATATTCACTGGAAACAGCAGTCTTTCACATGACATTCAGCATTAGCACTTTTATTTTTTTTTCCATCAATTCCCTCAATACTGAAACACGTGTGAACTACAAAGCCTATTTACCTCATGAATAATAGTTAAGCTTCAAATGGGCAACATCATGAATATAGAAACGTTTGGATTTCTCCGAATGAGAAAGCCCAACCTTACCTTATGCTTAGGTTTAAATTATTATTATTATTTAGTTTTTTTATTACTAAGCCTATTATATTATATACTGCAATTATATTTATCCATTAGAATTATATATTTTAATTTTTTGTTTTGTTCTGATACATTTTTTTGATGTAAAGGATTTGTTGTAAAGTGAAGGGAACATAAAATATCCTGTTGTTACATTATAACATTATTAAGCCAGCCGTTATTATTTCTAAATGTAATATAATGCAACTTATTTAAAAAAAAAAAAAAAAAAAACATGCAGCAAACAAAAATAGGTGATTAATCTGTTAAAATGAAACCCAAACGACTCATTCAATATAATGAGCCCCAAGTTTAAGTATAGCCCTAGACTAGTTTCTCTCTCTCTCTCTCTCTCTCTCTCTCTCTCTCTATTTAACAGCATTAGCTCAATGAAATACGTCTTCCTTCCGTTAGAATGTTTTCCTGCTTGCTAAATGTTGGGCTCGTGATCAATTAGTTGTATTGGCCTCAATCTGATTTAGTAAAGTCAAACCGCAGACAGTGAAGTCTCATCACTGAGAGCGAGTCCTGTGCACTGTGTGGCAGGAACAGAGGATTCCACTTGGTCTGAAAGCCTTCTGCAAACACCCACGATCAGAAATAACAATGATTTACGTAAAATAATGATTAATAATTAATTGATGATCTGTTATTATCATTATGGTCTTGTGAAAATAATAATATGGGCTGTTCAAACTGGCTGTTATTAAGCCTCTCATCAAAAATCCACAACTTGACCCCAAAGAATTAGTTAATTATAGACCAATCTCGAATCTCCCTTTTCTGTCCAAGATACTAGAAAAGGTGGTATCCTTACAATTATATTCCTTCTTAGAGAAAAATGGTATATGTGAGGATTTCCAGTCAGGATTTAGACTGTATCGTAGTACTGAGACTGCTCTCCCTAGAGTTGCAAATGATCTGCTCTTATCATCTGATTGTGGTAGAGCTGTAGTCAAGTCCGGCTTTGTTGAGTCCAAGTCAAGTCCAAGTCCAGGACTAGTCGAGACCGAGTCAAGACCGAGTCCAAAGAGGTTCGAGTCCAAGTCAAGTCCAAGTCCAAAAGTTTCGAGTCCAAGTCCAATTCCGAGTCCAAATGAAAGAAAAAAGGGTCCTCTTCAAGACCATATACTTAACTACTGATAATGTTTGTGATGCGAGAGAAAGCATATCTCCTATTCTAAGAAAATCATTTTACATTATTATTTGTAATGATCAAAAAGCATGTGCAAAGTAACAACTCTGTCGGACAGGGGTCTCCAAACTACATCCTGGATGGCCAATTTCCTGAAAGGTTTAGCTCCAATTGGCCTTAAAACACCTGTAAGATTAGTGTGTCTAGTAAGAGCTTGATTAGGTTCAAGTGTGTATAATTAGGGTTAAAGCTAACAGGGGCGTTAAACAAGATCCTGGGCCCTATGCATAGGCAGTCCTGATGGGCCCCCATGGCCCCCACCCATGAAAATATCCAGGTAAAAAATATATATTTCAGATTCATACTTTTCAAGGGCCCTCTCTTCCTTTGGGTCCTTGGTAATCAGTACTGGTTTTACCTAAATGCGCGCAGCAAGGCTAGAATGGATACGTTTGGCTCTACTGGACATGCGCACATAAATACAGCGAAATTTTTGTCATACTGTACTAGGACTTGCATAGACTAGTCGAGCGCTTTCGGAAACAATCGACTACTCCAGCATGCATTAACCATAATGCATACAAAGTGTTTGCAAGTACGACGTGAATTTTAGAATTACAATATTGCGTGGAGCTGTTACTATATGACCTTATCTATGTTGCATGTAAAAATAAAATATGTAATAATTAGGGTTGTGCCTGAAGCCGAATGCCTTATTCGGAATGGCACGGATAATGGCTTAAAAAACGAATAACGCACAAGAAATAATTCTGCCTGAATACTCGGCTAAAGCTGACAGAGTCTGGTGTTTGCTAGATAACAGGTGAGCCAGGGCATCAGCGCCAGAAGTGAATGAATGTAAACTTTATGAGTGAAAAGAGAGCAAATCAAACACCGCATTGTTGTCGCCTCTCTGTTTATCTCTCAGAAATCAGAGCGTTGCAAGAGTAATTTTTCCTATAATAATACATCATAGCTACACGTTATATTATTTGTATATATTTAAAAGGCAAATATTGAAAGCTTAGGCTACCATATGATACGAATGAATGGAATAAGCACAGCGCGCTCACCAATCAAACAGCCGCGCTGCGCGTCTCAGTCTCTCAAAAACCAAATCAGTTCTCTCTCAAGAGTAGGCTAATAATCAGCTTCGATACGGATACATTGTCTACTTGTCCTACATGTTTGCATATTTACCTTTTGCTGGTTTGCGCGGAACACACACATCTGTTTAGTGAAGTTCATTAACATTAAGACTCGCTCAAAGTGTTCTGCGTAATGAGAATGTGTGCATTAAATGGATTCAGTCGTGTTCAAATGATCACTAAACGTTTGTCATGACATCTCTCTGCTTGCATGATAAATATTATTTTAGAAATTAATAATTATTTCAGTTTAACACGACATACTTGTTCAGTGATAACTACGAAAAAATTTATAAAAAGTCATAACAGTCTTATCAAGTAACTGTACGATGTTGTATCCGAATGCAGATAGGAAAAAATTTGTGATTGTTACAGATACAAATACTGGCTGTTACATGAAAATGTAAATATGTAATGTCATATATAAAGTTTTTAAAATTTACATATGTAATTTTTGCATAAGGCTATACATTAATACGCGTTTATTGATTTAAAAAAAGGCTATCTAGGTGTAGACGTAAATAAAACACAATCTAACAGGTAGAAAATTAAATTAGAAATATCTAAACTTTTCAGGTCAAATTTTTAACTTCTGCGTCATCATGGAGAGCGGGTCATGGTTGCCCAGCAACAGCAGACGCGACTGGAGCGCGAGCGTAGATTACAGAGTGCTTTGGAAATAAGGAGAGCGGCGCTCCTAGCGTTTTCCACACGTTTTCAGTCGCGACATCATGCAAATGTGGTTTTGTTTTGAAGGAGAAATTTTTTATTTTATTTTTTTGCTGGACTTGGTCGAGACCAACTAGAAGACTTGGCGAGTCCAATGGCCAAGTCCGAGACAAGTCCGAGTGCAAATTCAACGAGTCCGAGACAAGTCCGAGACGACAGAAAAATGTCTCGAGTCCGGACTCGAGTCCAAGACCGGACTCGAGTACTACAGCCCTAGATTGTGGGTGTATCTCTCTATTAGTTTTATTGGATCTTAGTGCTGCTTTGACACAATTGACCACAACATTCTTTTGCATAGACTTGAACACTTTTTTGGCCTTAATGGAAGTGCATTAGCATGGTTTAAATCATACTTATATGACCGCCATTAGTTCGTAGCAGTGAATTAATATGTATCATATCGAGCACAAGTGCAGTATGGAGTACCTCAAGGCTCAGTACTAGGGCCACTACTCTTCACGCTTTATATGTTAGCCTTGGGAGATATCATCAGGAAACATGGTGTTAGCTTTCACTGTTATGCTGATGATACTCAGCTCTATATTTCTTCACGGCCTGGTGAAACACACCAATTTGAAAAACTAATGGAATGCATAGTCGATATAAAAAACTGGATGACGAGTAATTTCTTACTGCTAAATTCTAAAAAAACAGAGGTGTTAATTATAGGACCTAAAAACTCTGCTTGTAATAACCTAGAACACTGTCTAGGAATTCTTCGTCATCAGTTAGGAACCTAGGTGTACTGTTTGATCACAATCTTTCCTTAGAAAGCCACGTTTCTAGCATTTGTAAAACTGCATTTTTCCCTCTCAAAAATATATTCAAATTATGGCATATGCAGAATGCAGAAATGCTAATCCATGCATTAATGACCTCAAGGTTAGATTATTGTAATGCTTTATTGGGTGGTTGTTCTGCACGCTTAGTAAACAAACTACAGCTAGTCCAAAATCCAGCAGCAAGAGTTCTTACTAGAACCAGGAAGTGTGACCATATTAGCCCGGTCCTGTCCACACTGCACTGGCTCCCTATCAAACATTGTTTAGATTTTAAAATATTGCTTATTACTTATAAAGCCCTGAATGGTTTAGCACCTCAGTATTTGAATGAGCTCCTTTTACATTATAATCCTCTACGTCTGCTACGTTCTCAAAACTCAGGCAATTTGATAATACCTAGAATATCAAAATCAACTGCGGGCGGCAGATCCTTTTCCTATTTGGCGCCTAAACTCTGTAATAACCTACCTAACATTGTTCGGGAGGCAGACACACTCATGCAGTTTAAATCTAGATTAAAGACCCATCTCTTTAACCTGGCTTACACATAACATACTAATATGCTTTTAATATCCAAATCCGTTAAAGGACTTTTAGGCTGCATTAATTAGGTAAACCGGAACCGGGAACACTTCCCATAACACCCTATGTACTTGCTACATAATTAGAAGAATGGCATCTACGCTAATATTTGTCTGTTACTCTCTTAATCCGAGGTCCCCGTAGCCACCAGATCCAGTCTGTATCCAGATCAGAGGGTCACTGCAGTCACCCGGATCCAGTATGTATACAGACCAGCTGGTGGATCAGCACCTAGAAAGGACCTCTACTGCCCTGAAAGACAGCGGAGACCAGGACAACTAGAGCCCCAGATACAGATCCCCATGTAAAGACCTTGTCTCAGAGGAGCACCAGGACAAGACCAAAGGAAACAGATGATTCTTCTGCACAATCTGACTTTGCTGCAGCCTGGAATTTAACTACTGGTTTCGTCTCGTCAGAGGACAACTGGCCCCCCAACTGAGCCTGGTTTCTCTCCCAAGGTTTTTTATCGCCATTCTATCACCGATGGAGTTTCGGTTATGTGCCGCTGTCGACTCTGGCTTGCTTAGTTGGGGTCACTTCATCTACAGCGATATCGTTGACTTGATTGCAAATAAATGCACAGACACTATTTAACTGAACAGAGATTGACATCACTGAATTCAATAATGAACTGCCTTTAACTATCATTTTGCATTATTGACACACTGTGTTCATAATGGATGTTGTTTAGTTGCTTTGACGCAATGTATTCTTTTTAAAGCGCTATATAAATAAAGGTGACTTGACTTGACTAGACACAGACAGTGACTGCTCTATTTAGTATTTACAAATAAGTTCTATAAGAAAAAAAAAATGAAATCAGCGGCATAACAAGATGGAAATATAAACTAGAAAATATATTAACAGGTCCTCTGTCCATGACACTGACTCACTGCTGAGCTGCCAGTTTTAATCTTAACAGCTCTTAAAGCTGAGTGGATGGTTAGATGCATGATGGGCTAGTGTTAAATAAATAAATAAAAATTTATGTCTTTCCAGGTCTTTTTTTATCATCTTGTTGCAGTTATAAATTTAACTGCTAAATGAATGATAAAGAACTATATTAAAACTTATTTTGTAAAAATTCTTTGTCATTTGAATATTGATTTAAAAATCGGTTTAAATCATAAATCAGATTTTTTTTCTAAAATAAAAACAAAATCTGTGATTTTTTTTTTTTAGGCCATATGCCATTGCCCTACTTTAAAAGCAAGTAAAGAAGGCTCCCTTTCAAATCACTTAAGTTGTCAATTACTAAAGCTCTTTTTTACATCGTGTGAATTTGGTTGATTATAATGAGAGAACATGAGTTTAATCGTGAGGAAGTTTTATTCATCCGTCCATTCTTTAGAGTTTCAAAGATTTAATCGTGCAGGTTTAATTTTATTCGTTTCTTGTTTTAGGCAAATTAGGCCTAAATAATGGCAATGAAATTATACAGTGCTTCACGTTTAAACATGCAACAATTTCTTAATCAGTTTACAGACAAATGTCTTTTTTACAATAAGTTATGTCAAAATAAAGGACAGGTAATGAATAACAAAAATGCATGTTGTTTTTTTTAAGGAAAAAATATATCTATATTTAAAATATTAATTAAAATATAGGCATAATATTTTGCATATTAATCCATGTAGCGTACCCCCTAAAATAGGCTACCACTTTCAATGCTCCGATGCAAAGTAAACCACAATTTCTTTTGAATAATATAATGCAGAATTAATATGATATAAATCATACTGCACACCATTTAAATGTGTCAAATCTAAAATATGTTTTAATGCCATGAAAATATAAGCACAGACTCAGGCACAGGCTTGACATTTATCCTGCTTGAATTCGTTCTAAGAAATGCACATAACTTCATAAATACCAAACTTTCATCTTTGAATATTAAATATTTAAACTATACAGTTTTTCTTTCATTTTCCGTGACTGAAGCAGTCAAATGTAACACACCAGCGAAGCAAAACTGACATCTATTTGCGAAAATGTGCTTGGATGCGCTTGTTTGATAACTGGTGGTTAAAGCGCCACTCAGCGGTCAAAAGCTGCAAATGCACTTTACAAACACTGCGGCGGCGGTACCCGTGGCAGTAAAAAGTGCCTTTTGAATGTGTACTTACTGTATACACAATTTCATTGAATTTTGACCCTTTCATATAAAAGTTAGTAGCAGTTGTAATAAATGCAAAACATTTTACAGAGGTTTTGCCTGTGTAGTGAATTGTTTTGTGAGTGTGTTTTGTAAGAAATCAGCTTCCAGTAGGAACCTTACCACGACTCCAGTGCCTTATGATAATTACCTTAGTTTTTATATTTTATATACATCACTGTTTGTGTGCGTCATCAGCATATACCACATAATCATTAAATAAATTTCTGTATGTAAGGCAAAGCCTGAGGAAAAGTGAAAATACAGGAAAACCAATTAGTAATTAATAAAGAATTATCAAATAATTCTGCAGGACTTATTTTGAACCTGAAACATTAGGCCTATTCTAAAGTGAAAATATTTGGAACCCATTAGTAATTAATAAATATTTATCAAATAATTCTGCAGGACTTATTTTTATCCTGAAACATTAGGCCTGTTCTAAAGTGAAAATATTGGGAACCCATTAGTAATTAATAAAGAATTATTAGATAATTCCTCAATAATTACTTAGAACCTGAAACAGTATTCTAAAGTGAAAACATAGGGTACCTCTTAGTAATTAATAAATATTTATCAAATAATTCTGCAGGACTTATTTTGAACCTGAAACATTAGGCCTATTCTAAGTTAAAAATTTTGGGAATCAATTAGTAATTAAAAAAGAATTATTAGATAATTACTCAATAATTACTTAGAACCTGAAACTGATGATCTGAGATATCATCACTTGGCTGCATAATTTCAACACTATCAACATCAATTCCATGTGACAGTATTAAATCTAGAGTATGGTTTTGACAATGAGCAGGTCCTGAAATGTGTTGTCTAACCCCAATAGAGTTCAGAATGTCTATAAATGCTGATCCCAATGCATCTTTTTCCTTATCAACATAGATATTAAAATCACAAACTATTAAAACTTTATCTGCAGCCAGATTCTAGAAAATGCAGGATGAGATGGAGACTCCCTGTGCGAGCACATGCGAATAACTGGTGGACTTGTCGGTGAATGGTGGATGGTAGATTCTTGAGAAGAATTTACAGGGGAATAATTGGATTTACGGGACGCATCATCAGTAGTGTTACTCTGGGTCATGGGGTGTTTCGGCCTTTGACACTATACATCCTCCCCAGAGGCGGCCAGCTCTAGGTTGATCAAACCTCAGCTTGCGTCCCATGTCCAATTAGCCATGAGAGTCACCTTGTTGTGACTTGATGTCCTGTTCCCTGAGTCAAGCGAAAGCAGACTTAACTCCTGGCACACTACTTGGGGGCCCAGCTGGGGTCGTTCCTCTTTAGCCAGAGCCACTGGCTGCTTCTTTCTGCTGCCTCTGATGCAGCTTTAATGGCTGTGTGCTGGTTCTGGCCCTTAACTCCCAGATCCCTCAGCAGTTTTGTGGTGGATCTTCCCACAAACCCTCTGCACCCAACCTCCACTGGGCGGACTTCCCCGTTCCAGCCACAATGTTTTGCTTCGGCGGCTAGGTCGGCATACCTAGGTGCTTCCGTTCATATGCCTCCTCCATGGAATCCTCCCAGGGTACGGTGAGTTCGATTATATATAACTTCTTTATGGAGAGGGACCAGAGGCACGAAGGCAGTTACCCATGGTTTTGTTGAGGTGTTAGGCATTGGCAAAGACAGGGCATTGATGCTGGATCGTTTTTTTCTCCAGTGTGGCAGCAAGGCTCTTAAGAACTTGGTTGTGGCCCCAAGTATATCATCATTGGGTAAGGCTGGTTTAACACCTGGTGAGTATGTGCTGGAGGGAGGCTGGCCTGGAGCACAGGATGCACCCAGGATCTTCACCAAACCACTGATGGAGATTAGTTGGTGTTGGGAGGACATCATATACAGCTCTGATGGTAAAGTTCAAATCCATCGCTTCCATGGTCCATACATCCCTCCAGCTCAGCCTCCACCTTTCGACACTCTCCCACAGTGTCCACCGTCCCTGTTTGCCGAGTGCAACTGCCTTGGCCCATCTTGTCGTTTCCTCCTGATGCCGCACTTCCTCCACCACCATCTTCCTCCGTGCTGGAGCAGTGGCGTTTCTCCAGACTGGGCGACTAGTTGTTAGTCCAAGGCCTCCTCTTCCTTTCTGAACGTTCCCCACAATATCAGCATGTCTAAGAGCTGCTGTTGCCTCCTCTACTGCTCTTGCTGGTCTCCACTTGCGCCCAGTAACCAGGATCTGTGCATTTTCTCTGATCACTGGATCTTTGGATTCACCATGGATGAGTACACCATTGGATTCAGTCCAATCTGGATAAGAGTTGAATAAGAGTCTGCAATGCAGGACTCAGGGCTGAAGGAGGCCTATAACACCCAACAACAGTAACATAAAGGCCCTTGGCCAACTCCACCTTCACTGCCAAAAATTCCAGCTGCTTACCAATTGATTCTGAATCGACTAACTTCACATTAAATTTAGATTTGACATAAATAGCAACCCCACCAGCCTTCCTTGGTCTGTCAGCATGAAACCCGTTATAACCACCCATTCCAATATCCAATGATTGATTTTGTCAGCCAGGTTTCAGATAGCACAACAATATCTGCATCTGTTAGATTCACCCAAATTCTAAGCAGATCCATTTTGGGTAACTAATTGCGAACATTAAGGTGAATTACACTAAAACCAGACATAGATTTCACATCAGATGGCAATGGAATACACTGCAACTCAGGGCCTGGATTTGGCTGCACAATGCCAGATAAAAGCAGCAATAAAAATATTAACCATCTCTGTTTACCATCAGTATATGAAGAATCTGTAGAGTTTTTTTTTTTTTAAATGAGAGTCCCAGTAATGTCTGCCATCAAATGCAAAATAGTAATTTAAAGTCAAAAGATTTTGAAGCTGAAGAATATACAGTATTGTTCAAAATAATAGCAGTACAATGTGACTAACCAGAATAATCAAGGTTTTTCGTATATTTTTTTATTGCTACGTGGCAAACAAGTTACCAGTAGGTTCAGTAGATTCTCAGAAAACAAATGAGACCCAGCATTCATGATATGCACGCTCTTAAGGCTGTGCAATTGGGCAATTAGTTGAATTAGTTGAAAGGGGTGTGTTCAAAAAAATAGCAGTGTGGCATTCAATCACTGAAGTCATCAATTTTGTGAAGAAACAGGTGTGAATCAGGTGGCCCCTATTTAAGGATGAAGCCAACACTTGTTGAACATGCATTTGAAAGCTGAGGAAAATGGGTCGTTCAAGACATTGTTCAGAAGAACAGCGTACTTTGATTAAAAAGTTGATTAGAGAGGGGAAAACCTATAAAGAGGTGCAAAAAATGATAGGCTGTTCAGCTAAAATGATCTCCAATGCCTTAAAATGGAGAGCAAAACCAGAGAGACGTGGAAGAAAACGGAAGACAACCATCAAAATGGATAGAAGAATAACCAGAATGGCAAAGGCTCAGCCAATGATCACCTCCAGGATGATCAAAGACAGTCTGGAGTTACCTGTAAGTACTGTGACAGTTAGAAGACGTCTGTGTGAAGCTAATCTATTTTCAAGAATCCCCCGCAAAGTCCCTCTGTTAAAAAAAAGGCATGTGCAGAAGAGGTTAAAATTTGCCAAAGAACACATCAACTGGCCTAAAGAGAAATGGAGGAACATTTTGTGGACTGATGAGAGTAAAATTGTTCTTTTTGGGTCCAAGGGCCACAGGCAGTTTGTGAGACGACCCCCAAACTCTGAATTCAAGCCACAGTACACAGTGAAGACAGTGAAGCATGGAGGTGCAAGCATCATGATATGGGCATGTTTCTCCTACTATGGTGTTGGGCCTATTTATCGCATACCAGGGATCATGGATCAGTTTGCATATGTTAAAATACTTGAAGAGGTCATGTTGCCCTATGCTGAAGAGGACATGCCCTTGAAATGGTTGTTTCAACAAGACAATGACCCAAAACACACTAGTAAACGGGCAAAGTCTTGGTTCCAAACCAACAAAATCTCCAGACCTTAATCCAATTGAGAACTTGTGGGGTGATATCAAAAATGCTGTTTCTGAAGCAAAACCAAGAAATGTGAATGAATTGTGGAATATTGTTAAAGAATCATGGAGTGGAATAACAGCTGAGAGGTGCCACAAGTTGGTTGACTCCATGCCACACAAGCAGATGTCAAGCAGTTTTAAAAAACTGTGGTCATACAACTAAATATTAGTTTAGTGATTCACAGGATTGCTAAATCCCAGAAAAAAAAATATTTTTTTGTACAAAATAGTTTTGAGTTTGTACAGTCAAAGGTAGACACTGCTATTTTTTTGAACACACCCCTTTCAACTAATTGCCCAATTAAGCCCTTAAGAGCGTGCATATCATGAATGCTGGGTCTTGTTTGTTTTCTGACAATCTACTGAACCTACTGGTAACTTGTTTGCCACGTAGCAATAAAAAATATACTAAAAACCTTGATTATTCTGGTTAGTCACATTGTACTGCTATTATTTTGAACAACACTGTATCTGGGTAGCAACCCAGAGATGTTAGCTGGGCTGCTAGGGCCTAGAGAAGCTAGCAGAACCTGAAGATCCAAGTAAAGCCTGGAAAGGCTAGCAGGGCCTCGGGATCCAAACAGAGCCTAGAGATGGTAGCTGGGCTGCTAGGGCCTGGAGCCTAGAGATGGAAGCTGGGCTGCTAGGGCCTGGAGGCTAGAGATGGTAGATGGGCTGCTAGGGCCTGGAGAGGGCCTCAGGATCCAAACAGAGCCTAGAGACGGTAGCTGGGCTGCTAGGGCCTGGAGCCTAGAGATGGTAGCTGGGCTGCTGAGGCCTGGAGAGGCCAACAAAGCCTCAGTATCCAAATAAAGCCTGAAATGGAAACTGGGCTGCTAGGGCCTGGAGCCTAGAGATGATAGCTGGGCTGGAGCTGGGCTAGAAAAGGAAGATGGTAGCTAGACTGCTAGGGCCTGGAGCCTAGAGATGGTAGCTAGGCTGCTAAGGCCTAGAGAAGCTAACAGGGCCTCAGGATCCAAGTAGAGCCTGGAGATGGAAGCTTTTCTGCAGCAAAGTAGTCCATAATCCAATTGAAAATTTATTTAATCTAAAAACCAAAGAGCTCGATCATAGAATCTTCTAAAAGGTTTACTCCATATATGAGCATAAAAACAAACAAATGAATATAGAGAAGAGGACAAACACACATCAAACCATACATGCCGCCATCTTGGATTCCATGGTAATCTCCTGGTGCATGGAACGGTGGTAGTCAGGGTGGTGATGTCATCCATGTAGGCTCTGAGGGGAGAGAGGCACCAACAAGAGCCGAGTCTTTGCCCACCTACAACCCATTTTGAAGCTCGGATAATGATCTCCATCGCCATGGTGAAAGACAAGGGAGAGACGGTGCATCCAGCCATAATACCTATTTCCAGGCACTGCCATGAGGTAGTAAATTCAGGCATAGTGAAGCAGAATTGCAGGTCCTGAAAGTAGCCTTTGACCAGGGTTGTGATGGTGTCTGGGACGTTAAAGAACTCAAAGGTAGTCCAGAGGAGCTCATGGGGCACAGAGCCGAAGGCATTTGCAAGGTCCAGGAAGATCACTTGGAGGTCTCTTTTCTCCATTTTTGCCATTTGGATCTGGTGCCAGATCATGCTGGCATTTTCTAAGCAACCAGAGAAGCCAGATATTCCTGCCTTTTGTACCGATGTATCCACATACTTCTATACAGGTATTCGGCCATCCTTTGAGCAATGACCCCGAAGAAGATCTTACCCTCCACGTTAAGCAAGGCAATGGGGCGAAACTGGTTGATGTTTGCTGCGTCCTTCTCCTTTGGGATAAGGATTCCACCTGCCCTACACCACGCCTTGGGTATGGTCCTCTTCTTCCATATTGTTCTCATGAGGCTCCAGAGAAACCTGCAGACATCTGGTGTGTTCTTGTACACTTTGTATAGGACTCCGTTTGGCCCAGGCGCTGATGCTGTTTGTGCCCGATGGACAAACTTATCCACCTCTTTCCACGTAGAACTAACTCGGATGTAAAATCACCAACCCCTTTAATAAAGTCTGTATGGTGCCCTGGTGGCCTGTATACAGTGGCCAGTACAAACATAACAGGGGATTTATCTATTTATCTTTTCAATTTATTTATTTTTTTCTCTGGATAATGTTATATGAACCACCATTACTTCAAATGAGTTATACTTGAAGCCTGCCCTCTGAGAAATCCTGAAAACGTTGTTATAAATTGAAGCAACACCTCTCCCTTTGCCTTTAGACGCAGCTCATGTTTATAACAGTAATCTTCGGGGGTGGACTCATTTAAAATAATGTAATCATAAGGTTCTTTAATGTTATTTTTAGTGATCTCCGACTGGCGAATTCGAACATCATTAGCGCCGGCATGAATAACAATCTTACTCTATTTTCGTTTAGCATTAGCCAGCACTTTTAAATTTGCCAAGATGTCAGGCACTATGGCTCCAGGTAAACATTTGACTATGGTGGCTGGTGTCTCTATATTCACGTTCCGTACAATAGAATCACCAATAATTAGAGCACTTTTATCAGGTTTCTCAGTGGGTGCATCGCTGAATGGGGAGAACCTGTTTAATGTTTTGATCGGAACAGAAGAGCGGTGTTTTGACCCATGACTACGCTGCCTCACTGTCACCCAGTTGCCCTGCTGCAGGGGCTCTGCCGGAACCTGACAATGTACAGGAATCCCTGAGCTAGACGCATCCAAAGCCGTATCTAGAGCAATAACATTCTTACTGTCCTCAATTAAAGTTTTTTAACTATTTCCCTGCATTTATCACATGTGAATCCCTCATCTGCGACAGAGATAGATAAACTCTACATGTGGCAAGAGGTGCAAATAACAATAGCAGGCGAAGCCATTACTCACCGTGCTTGATAAAAAATGTGGACTTTTAACAAAGTTGCAACTGTATTAGTACTTTGTACTTGTCCTTTTACCCAAGTAACTTTAAAAATGAACAGGACTACTTATAATTTTACTGGAATAATATTTTATGGGGTATCTGTACTTTTACTCAAGTACTTGATTTGAGGGCCAAAGCCTGATTATTATAGCGATTATTTGCGTATAACTGTTCATTAGTAGTTACTTCATAGTAATTTTTCTTGAACCCTAACTAGTAGATAATTAATAGTAGTTCTTTAGTAAGTATTACATAATTAATTAGTTATTGATTAGCCAACTGTTAATTAACACAATCCTAAAATTAAATTTCATACCGATTAGTTAACACATCTTCCTTAGTAGTTAACAGTAGTGAGTTAAGTCTTAATGAATAATCACCTGTTAGTTCTTCAATAATTCCTTACTAGTTATGCAGTACGTAAGAAACAGAATTCTAAAGTGTTACTCAAAAAACATCAACAGCTGATCCTCTGTAATTCTAAATAACAGCAGGTGTTCATCACTAATGCACAATCATTATTTAGTTATTCACATAAGTATCTGATTAACTTGAACTATTTGAGGACTTGGGATTTGACTTTAGGCCAGGGGTAGGCAACGTCGGCCCTGGAGTGCCGATGTCCTGCATAGTTTAGCTCTAACCCTAATCAAACACACCTGACCAAGCTAATTAAGGAAGGCTACAGGTAGTTGATGTTTTTTTATGGGATGGAGCTAAGCTCTGCAGAACATCGACACTCCAGGACCGACATTGCCTAGCCCTGCTTTAGACTGACTGGCCTCTGCTGACATCTGAAGTGCCCATATGTGATTCAGAGGAGAATGAAAGCTTTGTAATAGTGCATGTTCTGTCAGTGCATAACTGAGGTATTTGCATTGTTGTATTTGTTAAGCAAATCAAGCCAGCAAATATTCAAAATTATCTTTCTGTCTTTCTGTAGCTTCTTAAACTTCAACATGCATTTGCTGAGCACACCAAAAGCTGGACAAACTGCTGGATCAAGTGGATATAAAGTAAGTTTAATATGAAAAGCCAGGTAATTGATGCAGCTAATTAATATTTAATAGTGATATGTCATCTGGGTTTGAACTATATAAGACAAAAAAAAAACTGATTGTTCTTGCAATAAACTGCAATTTGAAAAGTACAGGAATTTTCACCAGATGCTATGGCTTTTTTTTGGGGAAAGAATTTAGTGGAGTGATTTTGTTTGAAACAAAATATATCTAATAAAAAGCTAAATAATTCATTTTCACACTGTTTTATATACAGTTTCGTGTTTTTAAAATATATTATATATTGTATTCAAATAAACTGCAAAATAAAATAAAAACTAGAACATTTATATTTAGATCTCAATTTCTTAAATTTTAAACTCTAAACCATTATTTTGAATATTTGCAAAATATGTGTTGCAGATTGCATAGTGAATCTCAGCACTACTGTATGTTCATATATATATATATATGCATGCATGCATGCATGCAATCCCTTATATCAGCTTTTCTAAACAACTTGATTCACTATAAATGAACCATACCACGATTTAACAGTCACACTAAGTAGAGTCCTGGTGAATTTGGCGGAAACGGGTGTGGGTCGGGTCGGACACAGGGGAAACACGGGTCTAAACACGGGTTCAAAACAGTCACGTGCAAACTTAAAAATAGGCCTACGTTCCACTTTTTTAAAAATCACAATCGCGCAAACAGCTGCATGAGTCATTAGTTAACAGATGTAAAAGATCAGCCAGCTGAGATATTTTATTCTAATGTGATCAGTGACTCAAGCACTGATGGACCAAAGAGCACGTATTTCGACATTTGCAGTAAAAACATGAAATATATATTCTCCAAAAATGCATTTAATACCAATATATTGAAACGTCTGTTTATACACTCCATTAATAAAGGAGTCCAGACCTTGGAAAAATATCAGTCCACATGCGTTTTATATTTAATATGAGGGAAATAGACATGCATGCATGTGTGACACAAAAAGTATTTAACTTTAAGTAGCAAAATATTTTTTAGTAATTCTGTCAATTACACTAAGGTTATTATATTGTCTGCTATATATTTTCTTATTTATTAAATACGGGCAATTGATTGATGAAAGATTGATCAAAATTAAGATAAAATGTATAAAAAATGATTATCTTTTAAAAAGAGTTTTCCATAAATAACTTCTGTATGACCTGGCAATAAAATTGCGTGTGTCTAATGTGACTGGCTTAACTAATTTGATTTTGGTTGCGGGTCGTGTGTCAGTTCTATTTTAAGCGGGTCGGGTGTAGATTTTAATTATGCTGTAGGAAAACGGGTTGGATGCGGTTTTAAGCACTGCGGGTACGGGCGGGTGCGGATTTACAAAATCTGACCAGTGCAGCTCTCTGACACTAAGGCCCTGTTCACATGAATGTGGTTATTTTCAAAAAAACTTTTTCTATGTGGCTTGGCTATTCATCCACATGCAAACACAATGCCAGGTTACTGAAATCAATTTTTTTTTTAAAAAACTCAGGTCCGATAAGGGTACATGCTCCTAGAGCTGTAGTCAAGTCCAGCTTTGTCGAGTCCAAATCAAGTCCAAGTCCAGGAGTAGTCAAGACCGAGTCAAGACCGAGTCCAAAGAGGTTTGAATCCAAGTCAAGTCTAAGTCCTAAAGTTTCGAGTCCAAGTCAAGTCCGAGTCCAAATGAGAGAAAAAAGGGTCCTCTTCAGGACCACATACTTAACTACTGATAATGTTTGTGATGTGAGAGACAGCATATCTCCTATTCTAAGAAAATACATTTACATTATTATTTGTAATGATCAAAAAGCATGTGCAAAGTAACAACTCTGTAGGACAGGGGTCTCCAAACTATGGCCAATTTCCTGAAAAGTTTAGCTCCGACTGGCCTTAACACACCTGGAAGATTAGTGTGTCTAGTAAGAGCTTGATTAGATGGTTCAAGTGTGTATAATTAGGGTTGAAGCTTACAGGGGCGTTACACAAGATCCCGGACCCTATGCAAAGGCAGTCTTGATGGGCCCCCATGCCCCCCACCAATGAAAATATCCAGGTAAAATAAAATATATTTCAGATTCCTACTTTTCAAGGGCCCTCTCTTCCTTTGGGGCCCTGGTAATCAGTACTGGTTTAACCCCCAGTCCGACCCTGGGAGCTAAACTATAAAGGACACTGGCCCTCTAGAACAGAGTTTGGAGCTGTAAGGTCAAATTATTTTTATGTACTTTATTTTCAGTTTATTTACTTGATAATGCTGCTTTTGCTGACATTATGTCTGTGGTCAAAAATTAAAATGACTGATGCCTTGGCACAGTGCACAGACACATGCAAAGCTCGGGATATGACAAATGCGTGCATCAAGGCTAGAGATACGTTTGGCTCTACTGGGCATGCGCACATAAATACAGCGATTTTTTTTCATACTGTACTAGTGCTTGCATAGACTACTCGTCGCTGTCGGAAACAATCAACTACTCCAGCATGCATTAACCATAATGCATACAAAGTGTTTGCAAGTACGATGTGAATTTTAGAATTACAATATTGCGTGGAGCTGTTACTATATGACCTTATCTGTGTTGCATGTAAAAATAAAATATGTAATGTAATAATTAGGGTTGTGCCTGAAGCCGAATACCTTATTTGGAATGGCAAGGATATGGCTTAATAATACGAAAAATTCTGCCTGAATACTCGGCTGAAGCTGACACAGTCTGGTGTTTGCTAGATAACAGGTGAGCAGGGGATCAGTGCCAGAAGTGAATGAATGTAAACTTTATGAGTGAAAAGAGCGCAAATCAAACACCGCATTGTTGTCACCTCTCTGTGCATCTCTCAGAAATCAGAGCATTGCAAGAGTAATTTTACCTATAATAATACACCATACATGTTATTGTATTTGTATATATTTAAAAGGCAATGATTTAAAGCTTAGGTTACGATATGATACGAATGAATGGAATAAGCACAACGCGCTCATCAATCAAACAGCCGCACTGTGCGTTTCAGTCTCTCTAAAACCAAATCAGTTTTCTCTTAAGAGTAGGCTAATAATCAGCTTAGATACTGATACATTGTCTACTTGTCCTACATGTTTGCATCTTTACCTTTTGCTGGTTTGCGCGGCACACACACATCTGTTTAGTGAAGTTCATTAACATTAAGACTCGCTCAAAGTGTTCTGCGTACTGAAAATGTGCGCATTGAATGGATTCAGTCGTGTTCAAATGATCACTAAACATTTGTCATGACATCTCTCTGCTTGCATGATACATATTATTTTAGAAATTAATAATTATTCTAGTTTAACACGACACGAAAAAGTCATAACGGTCTTATTAAGTAGCTAACTGTACGATGTTGTATCCGAATGCAGATAGGAAAAAATTTGTGATTGTTACAGATACAAATACTGGCTGTTACATGAAAATTTAAATATGTAATGTAATAATTATAAAGTGTTTAAAATTTACATATGTAACTGTTGCATAAGGCTATACATTAATAAGCGTTTATCCATAAAAAAAAAGATTTAGTGTTTTCATTTGCAATTGCATGAACCACGAGTCGAGTAACTCAATCATTTTTTAATAAAATATTCGACTAGTAGAAATCAGTAGTATTGCAACCCCTATACTGTACAACAATAATTAGTATTTCATTATTGTAAAGGGGATGTTTGAGGCGATCTAGGTGTAGACGTAAATAAAACAGGTACAACAAAACAGGTATCCAACAGGTAGAACATTAAATTATAAACATCTAAACTTTTCAGGTCGCAGCAAGTGCACCGCTGGTCATGCACATCCTTTCCCGGAACAATACTGAAAGCTAAGATGGAGAAATAGATGATCATAGCTGTACAAGGATAGCCATTTTGTAAATGAATCTATTATCAGAGCTACTGAAAGGGATGCTTTAGTGCTGGAAATACATTTATTCTTTGCTGAAACTTATGCGTCTTCATGGAGAGCGGGTCGTGGCTGCCCAGCAACAGCAGACGCCACTGGAGCGAGCACAGGCTACAGAGTGCTTTGGAAATAAGGAGAGCGCACGCCTAGCGTTTTCCACACGTTTTCAGTCGAGACATCATGCAAATGTGGTTTTGTTTTGAAGGATACATTTTTTTTTTTTTTTTTGCTGGACTCGGTCGAGACCAACTAGAAGACATGGCGAGTCCAATGGCCAAGTCCGAGATAAGTCCGAGTGCAAATGCAACGAGTCCGAGACAAGTCCGAGACGACAGAAAAATGTCTCAAGTCCGGACTCGAGTCCAAGACCGGACTCGAGTACTACAGCTCTACATGCTCCCCCTTGCATTGCAAGAATGTAATCAAAGGCCACTCTGTTCTGTAAGATCATTATCTTGTGTGAAGCAAGAGTGTTCGTGATGTTACCCAGGGCCAAAGCCATATCATTGGCCAGTTTCTGTACATAATTCGATAAGCTTCTAACTTGATTCAGAGCTTGCATGACACCATAAAACAGGATTAATATTCCAAGAGTTCTTGACCACCATGTTTGTGCACAAGTGAGTGCTGGAATGCAGCAATATTCTGTTTTTGTGGTAGGAGCTGAATCGCTTAAACGTGGAATATTTTGAAAGGTGGTGTTGTTTGTTATTAGGACTGGATTTGATTTCAAATTTTCTCTGACTGCAGGTAGAGCATAGACTAAGGTACACCTGCCATTCAACTTTACCGGTAGCACACTATAGATTGAGGTTCCGCATAGCCAAAACATGCCTGTTGGAGGGGGGATCCTACACCATTGGTTCACATTAAATATCTTAGGGAATGACCGAGTTTGCCTAATACATGCTTCCACATCCTCATTTTTTTGTCATGTGGATGAGGACATTTCTGTCTTCAGTGACATTCCCATTTTAATTATGAAACCACTTGCAGCACTGGGAATTTTTCCCAAATCTTTAGAGTCTAAGGATAGCTATTCAACACACCAACTAAATGCCATTGGTAAGAGTAAGACTGTCATAAACGGTGTGGTTGATGTCAAATTGCATGACCTTAAACCTGGAATGTAACATGGTGAGGCTTGAGGAAGTGTTACATAATAACATGTGCTTTGGTTAAAAATTCCATTAGTGACAACACCAAATAGAGTCCAGGTATCACAGTCAGAAATGGGGCGTGCTACCCATCGCATTCCTGCTCCTATGGAAGGTGGATGTGGCATGCAAACATTCTTTCCAGCAAACAAGGAGTTTCTTGACATAGTCATCAGCTCTAAGAATGTTTTTTGAGTCTATACTTTGTGCGATGTACATGATTACTAGTATGGCAATCTTGATCATGTTGATGGATGACTGAAGTTCCTGTTTGTGATTCACTGCGTTGTGTATTTTTTTTTTTTGTGGGTCTAGTTGTCTTTTAAAGGTGGTGTCTTCATACACAGGTGAGGAGGTCTGTGTGTATGGGTTTCGCGACAGCCATCAAGTGGTATCTGCACAGAGTAAGAAAGAAAACAATTGATGACAGAGCAGCATTTGTTGTAAAAGACTGCAAAAACTAGGGTTTTATCCTCTGTTTAATTCGAGTCTGCTATTGTTGTTCCTTTTATTCCCTATTTCTTTATTACTGCGACACCTATAGAACAGCGAGATAAGGATGGACTAGTAGGTGGGGGAAGGCCTAAAAGGCAATCTTCACCACAGGTTTGTCCCCCGAAGCTTGTTACATTCGGTTCTCTCCTGGCTCCTCACTGGTCCATGTGTCCTATCCTATCCCTAAGTCGAGGATCAACTTTACAGTGTGAAACATGAGTCCCCGTTTTCCTTCCCTGACAAAACACTGCAGCTGCTGTAATCAACATCACTTGATGTGGTCCGTGCCACTTAGGCTCTAACGACTTGCTTCTGAATTACTTTATCATGACCCACTGATCTGGGATGATTGTGTGCCCCTCTTCTGGTGGAGTCTGCCAACAGAACTCAACTTTCTCTCTGGCATTCTGTACTGCCTTAGTGAGGTTTTCACAGTAAGTGATAAAGGCATCTGAGGCAATGTGTACATCAGCATTTCTAAGATGAACCACACCTGGCATCTGCATTGGGGGTCCTGTAATAATTTCATGAGGACTCAGTCCTACTGATCTGTTAGGTGACGTTCCCATACTGCACCGTACCGCTGGCAGTGCCTTGACCCATGATACTCCTTCCTGGTGCATTTTGCTTAGCCTGGTTTTTATAGTTCTGTTTGCTCATTCAACTTGTCCTGATGCTTGTGGCCTGTAGGCGCAGTGAAGATTCCACTTAATTTTCAACATTTTAGACACTTCCTTGACTACTTGTCCTGAGAAGTGTGTACCTTAATCTGAGTCAATGCAATCTGGTAATCCCCATCTGGAATGGAAAAGTGACAAGACATTTAGCAGTATGTGCAGCTGTAGCACGCCCTGTTGGATAAGCTTCTAGCCATCTAGAAAACGTATCCAATATTACCAAAACATCAGTTTTTCCCATACAAGGAGGCAATGATATGTAATCAATTTGCAGGAGATTAAATGGTCCTGGTGGAGCTGGAGTATGTTTTTTCTGCTGCTGGCACATCATTATTTTTTTGACATGTAACACATCTCGACTGTTTCGGTGGCTACATTTCTGAATTTTGGATTCCACCATTGATTTGAGAACCTGTGGTTCGTCGTTGCGGGACCACTGTGACCCACATTGTGTATTTGTTGAGCCAAATATGACAGCAATGAATCAGGAGCGACATACTTCCCCTCATTGGTCCAGCATCAGGTGAATCCACTGTGGCTCCTTTGTCTAACCATGTCCATGCTTCATATAGAGGAGCGTCTTTTGTACAGATCAATAATTGACTTAGAAGGCAAAATTGTCTTCTGTGCTATAGTAATTGAACACACTACATCAGTGTGAGCATTACCTTTTAGCTTCTGTAGTCTTAGTTGTGAGATGTGCTTTCACTTTGATCATCTCTAATTTCTTTGGATGTTTCATGGAAAACAATAAATATTTCACTTATCCAGCATGCTTAATGGGGGATCCAGTAGAAGTTAGAAACTGTCTAGTTTGCCAAATGACACCAAAATCATGAACAACCCCAAAAGCATACCTGGAATCAGTGTAGATATTTGCAATTGATCCTGAAGTTAGCGTGCATGCTCTAGTTAAGGCTACTAGTTCTGCAGCTTGAGCTGATAATGATCTGGAAGACAGGCTGAAGCTACAACTTCAGTGGTGGAAGTTACTGCATAACCTGCTCATCCGTTAACCTCAATGACTTAAGCTGAACCATCAACAAACAACTCCAATTCTGCATTCTCTACCCACATAGCAACATTGTGATGGCCCAGATCCGGGCCACACATGGCACCCATGGAAAGATGATCAGGCCCACATGCAGCATGGAATGATGGCACTTGGGCGGACCGCTCCTGTTTGACAGATTTGAGCCACAAGCAGGCCATAGCAATGCCACATGTCAGCCAAGGGTAAAAAATTAACCAGAACTGGACTTTACACAAAATCTGTGTATATATTAAATATGAAGTCATTTCAGTTAACAAGCAGAATAACTGAAGGAAAGAAGATAACAGAAAAAGAGATATGCAGAAACACAAGAACTACAACTGACTTCAGCCACAGCCTTAGATTAAATCAATTGAAGATAAAAGAAGACATTAAATCTCTGGAGATCTCAACAGAGGAGGATTAAACAACTCCACAAACAGCTTTACCACCTTCACTAATAACCAGACTGACTTTATTTCTGTTTGACATCTACAAAAGTTTTTTTTTAAAACACATTTGTGGCATTAAAGAAAGCTAAAGTGAATTTAGGTCAGGTGATGGTTATCTGTTGATGGTTTTATAATCATCATGAAACAGGCTGATTTGCTATTTTGTTTTTTTATCTAACAATTCTTTCATTAATATATACACATCTAAAACCATGTGTTTCTGCAGCATGAGAACCAGCAATATTACAACAAACAGAAGATTTTAACAAGCATGAAAAAGGCAATCTATGATGACACACACAGACATCAACAGTCAGCACATGAATCTCAACAATGGTGACAATCAAATGTACCTTGCTGAAATGCATGCTGGGTACTAGCATAGTACAAAACTTCCAGCATGCATTGCAACATGAATAAATTATGCAGCTGAATTGTCCTATTATTTTGTTTCATTCTTAATATTTTCTTATATTTTTTTGCTTTTGTTTTTGTTGTGACTTAGTAGCTTTCCGGTGAAGTTCTGAATTGATCAGTTTATCTAAATATTTTTGATTGTCACCATTATCGAGATCCATGTGCTGATTGTTTATATATGTGTGTGGCAGCATAGTATAAGTTTTTTTTTAAGCTCATGTTTGTTAAAAGATTTGAAATGATTGTTATAATACTGCTGGATCTCATGCAGCAGAAACAAAGGGTTTGTAATATGAATGTATCATTGGAACAACAGAATTGTTAGATTTGAAAAAAAAAACATCAGTGAACCAGTTTACTTTGTGATTATTATAAAACCATTAACAGAAAACAGCCGTCACATGATATCATGTCACTCTAGCTTTCTTTGAAGCTGCAAATGTGTTTAACAAATCATCACAGCCGCCAAAAAAAAGACAAAATATATAATAAGAGTTAAGAGCCCAACTAACGAAAACACTAATCACTGTTATGGTGAAACATATTAGAGTTAAACCTCTGTTAATTCTCAATAAAAACTTTTGTAGATGTGTAACAGAAATAAAGTCAGTCTAGTTAGTAATAAGTGAAGCTGGTAAAGCTGTTTGTAGAGTTGTTTAATCCTCCTCTGGTGATATCTTGAGCGATTTAATGTCTTCTTCTATCTTCAATTGATTTCATCTAAGGTTGTAGCTGAAGTCAGTTGTAGTTCTTGTGTTTCTGCTCTTCTCTTTATCTGTTCTCTTCTTTCCTTCAGTGATTCTGCTTGTTAACAGGCTTATTAAGGCTGAAATTACTTCATATTTAATTTACACAGATTTTGTGGCTCAGATAAGGTCCATTTCTGGTTAATTTCTTTACTCTTGGCTGACATGTGGCATTGCTATGGCCTGCTTGTGGCTCAAATCTGGCAAAGAGAAGCAGTTCGCCCAAGTGCCATCATTCCACGCTGCATGTGGGCCAGATCATCTTTCCACGGGTACCAGATGTGGGCCAGATCTGTGCCGAAACAATGTTGCTATGTGGGTATGGGAGTTTCTGTTTTGTCACTCATAGTTGTGTATGTAAGCGTAACACAAAAGTTATTTCACCTTCATCCTCTAACAAAACTTCAGTCATTGCAGACATCATACATGAGGATGGGTTTGTTACTGGTGCACGCTGTAAAACAATGTTCAGGGCTGTGAGGGTCATCAACACATTTCCCCAACGAGAGAAGGTGACAGAAGTGACTTTTGCTTGATTCATTAGTGCGGACACTGCATGAGGACATCTTACACTTACAGTCTGTCCTAACACCAATCCTGTTGAAGCCTGAAGAGCTAGATGTACTACCTGCACTGCTTTAAGACATATGCCCATGCCTTAAGAGACTATGTCAAGTTTACCAGAATAAAAATGAATTGGGTGTAAACTGCCCTCATGATCTTTCATTAAACACACAGTCATAAAGCCTAAGTGTTCATGTACATACCCTTAGCAAAAAGTAGTATACTTCAAGTTAATTTTATTAAGTTTACTTAAGTAAAGTTCAAGTATACTTTTAAGTATACTTTATGTAGCAAGTATACAAAGTGTTCTAGTGTTCTAGTAGTATACTTGTAAGTGTACTGTTTCAATACTCCTTGGGACTAAATCGGCCCACTTTCTAGTATATAAAATATACTTTTAAATATACTTTAAGTATAACAGTAGCAAACTTTGAGTACACAACTAGTAGTTTAGTAGTTTACCTGTTTGTAGTTTGTACTGCAATTATAATAAAAGTGAACTTGATTTACTGATACTTTAAGTGAATTTATATCATACTTTAAGACTACTATGTCCCTATTTAGGTTTAAATTTGTATACATTTTGTTACATTAATATATGAGCATGCAAAAACAAAGAAAGAACAGTGTATCTGCTTGTAAACAAAAACATTTCATTCTAGCTTCATGCATTCTTTTTTTAAACACGTTAATGTGGGTAAGTTAATAAATAAAAAAGTTGATAGATGCAGGCTACGCACACTTTAACTGCACAAAAATCCTTGCAAAATGCAGTAATAAAGTAACTAAATACATGACTTTTACTCAAATCACTGCAGCTCATTGTCAGCTATAGCACACATGTATATGCTGAAGTACTTAACGCAGAGATCATCACTGTATCAGCGACTCCACATTTACTGCCTTTATATAAAGCAGCAGAAAATCAGAAATTGTGGCTCATCATTGACTGAAGCAAAGGCTCTACTCTCCAGCACAATGGTGAACAACAAAACTACATTAAACGATTTCTCTTGTGCAAACACACATTAATACAGCCAAGTTCAGTATTTACTCTCATTATCAGTGTATGACTTTGCCTAGTTTTTTTTCTATAGATGTTCACAAATATTTTAGTTAAATTAACTTTTTTTTCATTTGGTAAATCTGACGTTTACATTTTACAGTATATTACTGTTTTTCCTTGACTTAACGGCAACAAACTGTAGAAAAACACTTTTTTTGCTGGCAACCATTAATTTACGGCAAGAAACAGTAGAAAAACAGTTTTTTACTGGCAGCAGGGGCGCCAGTAAATAACTGTTTTTCTACAGTTTGTTTCCTGTAAATTAATTACAGTTTATTACTGTTAAATTATGTTTCATGCTGTTTTTTCTTCATCTTAAATCTTTAACCCTTTAAACCCCACAAGAAAATCCTCAGTTTTAAATGAACACTTATAATGTGTGCACACTACAGAGTGTTAGAGTAACACTGAATCAGTGAAGTTAATGAGATAATTCGGTGATTAATTGATGATTGAGCATTAGTATAAACACCTGCAGAATCACTGAAGGAAAGAGAAACACAAGAACTACAAATGACTTCAGCCACAGCCTTAGATGAAATCAACTGAATAAAAGAATACATAAAATCTCTCAAGATCTGATTAAACAATTATTAAAACAGCTTCACCAGATTCACATTACTAACCAGACTGACTTTATTTCTGTCAGATGTCTACAGAAGAACTTATGGAGAGTTAAATAGGTTTAGGTGTTTTTTTCACTACCATGATGGAGATCAGTGTTTACTTTAGTTGGGCTCTTGAACATGACTTTTCAACAACTAAGTTTTTTTTTAAACATTCTTTAACAATGCGTCTTTGGAACTTGTTATAGCAAAACAAAAGTACACAGAAGAAAAAAAAATCTTATATTGTTGTTTATATATTGACAAGAACAAACACTATTATTTCTGATCTAATCCCGTGTCTCTTCTCTTATCAAATATTGATATTACAGCATAAGAATGAACACTTCTGAGCCATAAGTTATAAAAGACTGTTAAGAAAATTTCACTCATAATAAAAAAAAAAAACCTTTGCTGAAATTTAGACAGAAACATCAAGAATCAGCGTATGAATCACAACAATGGTGACAATCCACAAAATAAATGAACAGATCAGTTCTGAACATCACAACACATGCTACTAAAACTTAAAACAAATGCAAAATTATAAGCACATAAGAATTCAAGAAAATAAGTGAACAATTCAGGGGCATAATTTATTCATGCCTCAATGCATGCTGGGAGTCATGGATGAGTTTTATCCTGTGCTGGTACCCAGCATGCATTGCATCATAAACCTTTTGATTGTCACCATTGTTGAGATTAATATGCTGATTGTTGATGTCTCTCTTTCAGTGTTGTGAGGACTGCTGCCCAAAATATTTAAAGCTCAAAATTTCATTAAATCCATATCCAGATAATCACATTACCGTTCAATCTTATAAAATTGAAAAAACAAACAAAAGAAAAGTGTTATTCACTCATATATTTCAACACCAAATTATGAATTGACTATTATAGCAATAAGTCAGTCTAGTAGATCATGCCTGACAGAAACCGTCATAGTCACTTGACCATGAAGATTAATATTGCTGTAACAGATGTATCATAAAGATACAAATACAACAATGAAACAAAAGTTGAAGTACAAAAGTCAAGGGTCAGGAGCCCAACTGAAGCAAACACTGATCTCCACGATGGTGACGTCAGACGAAACAGTAACATTATCATCTAAATCTCTGTAATTCTCAATAAGATTTTTTGATCTCTGATCTCTGATCTGATAGAAATAAAGTCAGTCTGGTTAGTAATGTGTGAAGTTGGTGAAGCTGTTTGTTGATTGTTTAAATCTTCAGTTGATTTCATCTAAGGCTGTGGCTGAAGTCAGTTGTATTTCATGTGTTTGTCTTGTTATGTTTTTTTTTTCTTCAGGGATTCTACTCATTAACAGCAGCTGTTGATCATTGTCTGAATTCACTCATTAGTTTTCATTCTCTCTGTCAGGTGGACTATATTAGTAAACTCATGTAGGGAATAGTGAATGAGGGTGTAGGGTGTGATTTGAAACACAGCCGCTGAGTGTCGACTTTGAACTTTGTTATTTTACGATATATAGCAGCAGGCTACTTCTCGAAAACGATTAATATTACCCAGAATGCACTGTTTAAATGAAAAACAGTATTTTACTGTCGAAATTTGGCCGTTTTTTTACAGCGATTTTTAACAGTGTATATATCGTAAATTAACAACGTTCAAAGTCGACACTCAGCGGCTGTGTTTCAAATCACACCCTACACCCTCATTCACTATTCCCTACATGAGTTTACTAATATAGTCCACCTAACAGAGAGAATGAAAACTAATGAGTGAATTCAGACAATGATCAACAGCTGCTGTTAACGAGTAGAATCACTGAAGAAAAAAGAAACAAGACAAACACAAGAAATACAACTGACTTCAGCCACAGCTTTAGATGAAATCAACTGAAGATTTCAACAATCAACAAACAGCTTTATCAACTTCACTCATTACTAACCAGACTGACTTTATTTCTATCAGATCAGAGATCAAAAGATCTTATTGAGAATTACAGAGATGTAGATGATAATGTTAGTTTCGTTTAGCATCACCATTGTGGAGATCAGTGTTTGCTTTAGTTGGGCTCCTGACCCTTGACTTTTGTTTCATTGCTATATTTGTATCTTTATAATACATCTGTTACAGCAATATTAATCTTCATGGTCAAGTGATTATGACGGTTTCTGTCAAGCATGATCTACTTGACTGACTTGTTGCTATAATAGTCAATTAATAATTAGGTGTTGAAATATATGAGTAAATAACACTTTTCTTTTGTTTGTTTCTTCAATTTTATAAGATTGAATGGTAATGTGATTATCTGGATATGGATTTAACGAAATTTTGAGCTTTAAATATTTTGGGCAGCAGTCCTCACGACACTGAAAGAGAGACATCAACAATCAGCATATTAATCTCAACAATGGTGACAATCAAAAGGTTTATGATGCAATGCATGCTGGGTACCAGCACAGGATAAAACTCATCCATGACTCCCAGCATGCATTGCGGCATGAATAAATTATGCCCCTGAATTGTTCACTTATTTTCTTGAATTCTTATGTGCTTATAATTTTGCATTTGTTTTAAGTTTTAGTAGCATGTGTTGTGATGTTCAGAACTGATCTGTTTATTTATTTTGTGGATTGTCACCATTGTTGTGATTCATACGCTGATTCTTGATGTTTCTGTCTAAATTTCAGCAAAGGGTTTTTTTTTTATTATGAGTGAAATTTTCTTAACAGTCTTTTATAACTTATGGCTCAGCAGTGTTCCTTCTTTTGCTGTAGTATCAATATTCAATAAGAGAAGAGACACGGGATTTTTTTTCTTCTGTGTACTTTTGTTTTGCTATAACAAGTTCCAAAGGCGCATTGTTACAGCATGTAAAAAAAATAAAATAAAAAATCCTTAGTTGTTGAAAAGTCATGTTCAAGAGTTCAACTAAAGTAAACACTGATCTCCATCATGGTAGTGAAAAAAACACCTAAACCTATTTAACTCTCCATAAGTTCTTCTGTAGACATCTGACAGAAATAAAGTCAGTCTGGTTAGTAATGTGAATCTGGTGAATCTGTTTTAGTAGTTGTTTAATCAGATCTTGAGAGATTTGATGTATTCTTTTATTCAGTCGATTTCATCTAAGCCTGTGGCTGAAGTCAATTGTAGATCTTGTGTTTCTCTTTCCTTCAGTGATTCTGCAGGTGTTTATCACTAATGCTCAATCATCAATTAATCACCGAATTATCTCATTAACTTCACTGATTCAGTGTTACTCTAACACTCTGTAGTGTGCTCACATTATAAGTGTTCATTTAAAACTGAGGATTTTATTGTGGGGTTTAAAGGGTTAAAGATTTAAGATGAAGAAAAAACAGCATGAAACATAATTTAACAGTAATAAACTGTAATTAATTTACAAGAAACAAACTGTAGAAAAACAGTTATTTACTGGCACCCCTGCTATAGCTGACAATGAGCTGCAGTGATTTGAGTAAAAGTCATGTATTTAGTTACTTTATTACTGCACATTAAGTGTTTGCATCGTTATATTAAGAAATATTCCTTCTCAGTGGACTCAAATGAAATAAGTTCATAGTACTAACATCGTAGGAATGCTAGTTTTAAAAACTCGAACTGTTTGAAGCAGTGGGAGTGGAGTTAATTTCCATGGTAGAATTTACGGTAAAAAACTGTTAAAAAATAAGAGTGGTAAATTAATGGTTAAGAGCTGTAAATTAACAGTACTTTACTGGCGCCCCTGCTGCCAGAAAATTACTGTTATTTAACGGCAAAATTTTTTACAGTGTAGGTTAGGTTGTGGTCTATTAGGCTTATATTCAGTGAGCATATCTGAAATATATTTCGTTCCTAGGTCATTTAGTGACTTATATACGAGTAAAAGTACTTTAAAATCAATCCTAAATGTGACTGGAAGCCAGTGTAAGGACCTGAGCACTGGTGTGATATGCTCAGATTTTCTGGTTCTAGTCAGAATCCTGGCAACAGCGTTCTGAATGAGCTGCAGCTGTCTAATGGTCTTTTTGGGAAGGCTGGTGAGGAGCCCATTACAATAGTTCACCCTGGTGATAAAGGCATGAGCAAGCTTCTCCAAGTCTTGACTGGAAACAAAAGATCTAATTCTTGCAATGTTTTTTAAATGATAGTATGCTGACTTAGTTACTGCTTTGACATGACTACTGAAACTAAGGTCTGTCTCCAGAATCACACCAAGATTCCTGACTTGATTTTTAGTTGTTTGACCCCTAGAGTCAAGGTATGCATTCACCTTGAACACTTCATCTTTGTTTCCAAATGCAATTACTTCAGTTTTTTCCTGGTTTAACTGAAGAAAGTTCTGGCACATCCAACTATTAATTTCATCAATGTATTGGCAGAGGGAGTCAATTGGGCTGTAGTCATTTGGAGATAAGGCTAGGTAAATCTAGATATCATCAGCATAGCTGTGATAGGCAATTTGGTTCTTTCTCATTATTTGACTTAGTGGGAGCATAAACAGGCTAAACAAGAGTGGTGCAAGAATTGACCCTTGTGGGACTCCGCATGTCATGGACGTCCAGTTAGGCTTATGCTCTCCTATACTCACATAATAGCCTCTCCCTTCTAAGTATGACCTGAAACATTTGAGTACCATCCCAGAAAGCCCGACCCAATTTTTCAGTCTCTCTTGTAGTATGTTATGACCGACAGTTTCAAACACAGCACTGAGATCTGGCAATACCAGCACCGATATTTTGCCAGAGTCACAATTTAAGCGAATATCATTTATTATCTTAATGAGTGCTGTGATGCGGTCGAAAACCAGATTGAAAATGGTCCAGGTATCCATTTGAGTTTAAGTATTTGTTCAGCTGATTAAAAACTATCTTTTCTATAATTTTGCCTATAAAAGGACGATTAGATTTTGGTCTAAAATTGCTGAAAATGGTGTTATCAAGATTGCTCTTTTTCAGGAGGGGCTTAACAACTGCAGTTTTTGAGGAGTTTGGAAATGTCCCAGAAAGAAGTGAGGTATTCACCACCTCTAAAAGATCTGCTTCTAAGCAGTTAAGCACATTTTTTGAAAAAAAGAAGTGGGAAGTGTGTCAAGGTAGCAGGTTGACGATTTGTAAGTGCTGCACTGTCTTCCAGAATTTTGCTATCAATTGCTTCAAAAATAGACATAGTATCTTTTTGATATTGTGGCCTAATCTGTCTGACCTCTGCATTACTTGAGGATGTGCTAATCACCTTCCTGATATTGATGATCTTCTCAGAAAAGAAGGATGCAAACTCATTGCATTTGCTTTCTGAGAGCATTTTGCTGGGAATCTGGCTTGGGGGGTTTGTCAGTCTTTCAACAGTGGCAAAAAGAGTGTGAGTGTTATTTAAGATTATAAGGTTTGAGAAGAAATTCTGTCTAGCTGTGGCTAGTTTCACATTAAAAGCATGAAGGCTGTCTTTATAGATGCTATATCTTGAATTTCAAGTTTTGTCTTCCGCCACATCCGCTCTGCTTTTCTGCATTGTCTTTTCATAGTCTGAACTGCTGTTGATCTTCTCCAAACTGATTTCTGTCTGTTTGTTTTCTTACTGAATATTATTGGAAGAAATATCATCAAAAACATTCTTAACTTTTGAGTTGAAGGAATCAAGGTGAATATCAACAGAGTCTGCAGAAATTCTTGGTGTTAAAGATATAGCCTCCATAAATAGTACACTTGTGTTCTCGTTAATGCATCTCTTCCTGACAAGAGACCGATCTAGATTCAGTTGTAGCAGACATCAAAATATCAAAGAAAATCCAAAAGTGATCAGATAGTGCTATGTCCTTAATAACAATGGATGAAATGTTTAAACCCCTACGGATGATTAAGTCTAGAGTGTGTCCACCTTTGTGTGTGGGTCCGTGCACATGCTGAGTCAAGTCAAAAGTGTTTAGAACCGTTATCCTTTCTTTTGTAGTTTTGTTTTCTGCATTATCTATGTGAATATTAAAATCCTCTGCAATAGCAAAACAGTCAAACTCTGAGGAAATCATTGATAACATTTCTGTGACCTCTTCCACAAAGGCTGGAGAGTATTTTGGAGGCCTGTAAATAATAATAAACAGAATGCGTGGAGCACCTTTCAGCACAATCCCTAGATATTCAAAAGACAAGTACTGACCAAATGACACTTGTTTGCATTTATAGACATCTTTAAATAGAGCAGCTACACTCCCAACTCTCCTAACAGTCCTGCAGACACTCATGTAAGTGAAGTTAGGAGGGGCTGCTTCATTAATGACGGTTGCATTGCAGCTGTCTTCAAGCCATGTTTCGTTTAGAAACATAAAATCCAGATTGTTTATGGTTATAAAGTCATTGATTAGAAATTATTTATTTTTTAGTGAGCAAATGTTTAAAGATGCTAACTTGATGGCTGTGCTTTGTGTCTTTACATCAATTTTAGTTTGATGCATAATAGGCTGCAGATTAGATGAGTTTGCCCTTCGCCTTGAGATGGCCTTAGACTTTCTATCATGTGATAAAACTGAATTAGAGAAAGCTACAGGCACACTGGTTTCCCACATTTTCAGTACGCATTTGTGAATGTTGCTGTTATTATGGCAGGGACCCGACACATATCACTGAGAGCTGCTATCAGTTGTTTTTTGTTCACCTTCAGCAGATAGAGGTTTTGGGCCCTGGCGTTGTGGAAGTGGTCGAAGAGCTCTTGCATTAGCAGGGACCACAGGCTTTGGTGGTTTTGGGGCCTGCCATTTTTTTTTGTTGATATCTGCGGGCTTGCAGCAAATGAGTGAGAGAGTTTAGTCCCAGCATAAACCAATTCCTCCATTTTCTGTGAAAAGCACAGAAGTGGAGATGCTGGAGAAAGGGATAATGTGTCTGATGAGATGGGCTGTGTCTCTGGTGTTTCCGGTGGCTGTGATATGTTGTACTGGCTTCCCTGGCTGTTTTCCAGAAAGTCATTCTTGGGTGCTGAATCTTGTAGTAGTTTTGATATATCACAGTCTGTCTGTGAGGAGCTCTGTGGGCAGGGCTCAACCGGGATAGTGCCTATCAGCAGTGATTGTTTTGTCTGCATGGTGTTATCAGTGTCCTTGTGGGATATGTCAACCACATGATGACTCAGACCCGGTGTGTGTGTGCTGAATGGATTGACACACTCAGCTGAAGCATGACGGAGGGAAAAGTAGATATTGTCCTTAAACACTCTAGCACCAAGTTTGTTTGGGTGGAGGCCATCCGGTTTAAACAATTGTCTATGGCCCCAGAAGAGATTGAAGTTTTCAATGAAATTCACTCCTTTTACAGGATGACAAGATCTTTGTAGCCATGTGTTCAGCCCAAGCAACTGTGAAAACATATTAACAGTCTGTTAAGTGTTCCGTCTGTTTTGGAAATCCAGCAAGTAACTTTGTTTCAAGAATCACAATCCTTTGTAGAAGTTGTTGTTTTCCTCTCTCTGGAATGTACAATTAAATAAACACTGAAGCTGAGTTAAAGTTAATGAGACAATTAAGTGATTAATTGAGTGATGATTGACCATTATTGACGAGACCTGATGTTAACATGCAGAATCAACAAAGACGAAAATAACTATTTTAATGGTGTCACCATTATAGTGATCAGTGTTTGCTTTAGTTGGGCTCTTGAGCCTTACAATTTTAAAGTAAGATTTGGTTTAGCTGTTACAACTTAATTGTAACAAACAGACAAAAAAAAAAATCTAACATGGGCGTTTGACCTGAATCACAAAACTCAACTAAAGTCTAAACAGATTTGATTGACCTCATTGATTATAACGACCCTTTAATTGTACAATACCAGCTAATTAAAAGGATTTCTTCAAAGTTGTTCTGCTAATTGAGTCAAAAAAAAGCTTGTTTGAGGCACACACATACATCAAATATTAGTGTAGGAATCTCAACAACAGTGCCAAACAGAATATTCAGAAAAACAGAACAACTCTAAACATTAGAAAACAAACTACTACAAGTAACATGAAAAAAACAAAAATAGAATAGTAAGAATAAAGGAAATTACTGAAATAATTCAGCTAATAATTTATTCATGCCGCAATGCATCATGGGAGTCATGAATGAATTTTGATAGGTGGCACACAGAATGCACTGCAACATGCTTTTTGGATTTTCACCATTGTTGAGATTCACAGGTTGATTCTTAATGTTTGCATGTCTAACTGAAAGATTCTGTTGAGCAAACAACTTTTAAGAAATTTCTCAGATTGTTTTCAATTTTTATTTTAAGATTGGATTGATTTTCGTATTTGTTGATTCTGCATGTTGACATGGGGTCTCGTCAATATGGTCAATCATCACTCAATTAATCACTTAATTATCTAATTAACTTTAACTCAGCTTCAGTGTTAATTCAACACTCCTATTTTAACACTTGCACACTCTTCAGTGTGGTCTCACATGTACTCCCAGCAGAGTTAATTTCACTCAGATTGTTTTGCTGTGTAAGCTGCTGGCAGTGGGATGCAAAGTTTTCTTTTTGTAGTATTATTCCAATTCCAAAGAGTTTTTAGTTTTAGCGTTTGTGCAAAAAAACCTGTTTTTTGAGCACTGTGCTGATCTGCTAATGTAGAATTCTTAGAAAAATCAGAGAAAAGTACAGAAATATGAAGCAAAGCGCAGAGCAGTAAGCTAGAATATCCGAACGGTAGCAAAGCCGGAAGCGAATCTGTGATTTCTGTGTTAAGTATTTAACCCTCTGGAGTCGATTAACGCGGATATGCGTTTTGAGTCATTTTCTCCTGATAACCCCGAAAAGAAATTAAATTACACTTTCAGTTTAAATCGTACAGATAAGAGCAACACAATCTAATCTGTAAAGAGTCTACTTTTTTTGGATACAGACATAATAACAACAAAACTTTGTGCACTTTTAAAATAAAGATAACAAACAAGGTGTGCTGTCTGCAGCCTTTGTCTGCGCTGATCTTCTTTGACAAATACGTCATTAAAATGAACTGTAACTCTGTGAAAACTCAATGAAAAGACATGGGAGAGATATCTATAGAAAGCTTGACATGTCTGTTTTTAAACAAAACAAGTGCCGCTGAAAACAGATATTCTGTGATAAAGTAATCCATATGAAAACAACGCAATGTTTATTATATCTAATGTGTCCACGCCCCGGTGCTGGACGTGCTATTCAGATTCAAACTGAAGCGCGCGGCTTGAATACGCCCACACAGAAGAAAAAGCAGCGAGACTGTTCTTCAAGTCTTTTTTATTTTACTGTTTGCTTCGTTTGCTTCGCCTCCAACCGGTCGTGTTTTTCCGGGAAAAATCGGTACAGACTATCTTTCTCTTATGAATATAATAAAACTAAAGACTTTTTGGAGTTATGAAGGATGCAGTACTACTCTATAGGTACTCAAGATTAACAGGATATTGAGTGAAAATGAGCATTCCCCCCCCCCCCCTTTAAAAGTGATTTTGTTTTGGGGTTTAAAGGGCTAAAGATTTAAGATGAAGAAAAAAACAGCATGAAACATACTTTAACAGTAATAAACTGTAATTAATTTACAGGAAACAAACTGTAGAAAAACAGTTATTTACTGGCACCCCTGCTGGTTTGTTGCCATAAATTAATGGATGTCAGCAAAAAAAGTGTTTTTCTACAGTTGGTTGCCGTTAAGTCAAGGAAAAACAGTAATATACTGTAAAATGTAAATGTCAGATTTACCAAATGAAAAAAAAGTTAATTTAACTCAAATATTTGTGAACATCCATACACTGTAAAACCCAACAATTCAACTTAACTCAAACCGTTTGAGTAAACAGATTGTCTTGATTTAAACCATGTAAGTTGTCAAACTTTGCATTCAAGTAATTAAAGCTGCGGTAGGGAACTTTTGACGCTCTAGCGGTTGATAAACAGAACTTGCTTGCGTCTTGCGGAAGAACATCACAGCCAGAACAACTTCTCTCTGTTGATGTCTATGAAGAATCACAAAGGTACTGGGTTACTCCGCCGCAGTACCCCCGAAACAATCTAAAATAGTCCGAATATAAACACTTATTATAGGTGCACCCTAGTGATTCAGGACAAGCCAAAAACACGGTTTGGAAAATGGATTCATGGTGTACTCGCTTATTATATACATTTTTCTACATTTTGAACACAAACAAAGTTACGGACCGCAGCTCTGATTGGTTATTTTTTACCAGGAGCGATGGAGTTTCTGTAAACGGCAATAGGACCACTGGGAGGAGCCAGAGGAGCTTGATTTTTTCCACAGATTATCTGTCTCATATTCTACTGTCAGGACATAATGACAGCTTTAATAAATATGTAAAAAATATTTTTTTACAAAAGTTCCCTACAGCACCTTTACGTGATTAACTAAGTGCTAATTGTGAATTAGTGATGAACAGCTGCTGTTAACAAACAGAATCACTGAAGAAAAGAGAAACACAAGAACTACAACTGACTTCAGCCACAGCCTTGGATGAAATCAACTGAAAAAAAAAAAAAAACATGGCCACCATTATTGTGGTCAGTGTTTGCCTCAGTTGGGCTCTTGAGCCTTTTAACAAATACTGAAATAACAGAATAGCTTATGCTTTTGGTGAAGACACATTCCTGGATGAAAATTCTCTGGTTTTAGTATAGTAATGCCTTTGCTGCTTTGCACCGTTGGTCTGACAAGTGGGTCTGTGACCAGCACTGAGATAGGTTGCAGGACCAGATGGTTACTTGACTGCACTGGATTATCTCAACACCCCCATTTCCTCTCTCCTGTTGCAAAGACATGTGGTTATGCTGTGTTAATTATGTGCTTTTGTTGGTGAGGTGTTTTTCTTGTTCTCACACTGTACTCCCAAAGGAGCGTAGTCTGGGTGCTGTTTTTTTTACCTCCTAGCTTCCTCTAATAAATCCTGTTTAGGATTAGGCTTTTAGACATGAACACTTACTTTTAACATAACATTTTATATGCGTCACATGTAATCAAAATTTATTTACTATAACTGTTAAAGAAATATTTTGCTTGCTGTAGTTTCGCCATTGATGGTTATCTTGCTTGAAAAAAGTAATTAGTTATGGTTACAAATTACTTCTCCCAAAATGTAATTGAGTTAGTAACTCAGTTATCACATTGTAAAAGTAATTAATTACTCAGCAAAGTAACTGTGACATTATTTTGCATGTTCTATAACGCTATTACGTCCTATAACATCTTTAATTTATAAGATGTTTATATTAACTGATTGAAGAAAAAAACAAGAAAAAAGTATTTTAGAAAATTGTGTATTTATTTGAACTCAATAGATTGCAGCCTGCCATATGATACTCATACACAATAAAAACATATAAAAATTAATATTGAAAATAAAATTCAAGTACAAAATTAAGACAAACAAATTTAAACTTGGGTAAAAAGAAACAAAGGGAAACCTGGCCATTAGTGCAAATCTCTGTAACTGTATATTAGGCCTAAAGTTACTGCACAATAAACAGAACACTATCCAACTCTATGGTGCGTTCACACCAGTCACAAATAGAGCATCTGGCGCAAGTGATTTCAATGTTAAGTCAATGCAAAGACGCGAATAGACGACCTCCGAAAAATGTCAAAACACATTTTTAAATAGACGCTTAATAAATCAATCGCATATTTGAGTTTAAAACAACTTCATTCTTAAATGAAATACTTTTAAAACTACATTTCATGACATGATGACAGTAATATTTAGAAAACTATCTGAATGAAAATGCTGCGTGAACTCAACTGGCAGAAGCCCCCGCCCCCCTCATGATGCGAATTCGCGTCTGTTGTGAAGTTAATTTCACGTGTGAATGAAGTTTATGAACTCAAAATGTTCAAGCGCCCAACTACGAGTTTTTTCCTGGGCATACCATGTATGTTACAGAAACATTCTCGCCTTTAAATTCTGGTATTTCCAGTTTGAGAATGCCATTATCGCTGATGCCGTCTTGTGTTTAGTGGTTGTTAGAGCGTGCAACGTGAGCAGGGCACCGCCTACCCATCCAATCATCATCGGATTTGCAACAGTGTCAGGCAGCTGATGTGTACCCACTAGCCAAAGCTTGAGTTAACAACGCCGTTATACTTAAATGCTGTTACTCCCAACATTGAGTTTTACAAAGATGGTTACACAAAACGAAACATATAATATATTAAAAATGTAGTTATTTTAGATATAATCAAACAAGAACATGTGACTATCGTATCTCTGATCTCTCTACTACACAAAACTACATGCAATGTTACAGAAAAAGATCTGACACTTGAGTCGGGGTCAAGAGCGCAACTAAAGCAAACACTGAGCTCCGTGATGGTGGCATCCTTGTGACGGAATGACTTGGTTCCTCCTCTGGTGAAATCAGCTGCTAGGTTCATGGGTGGAATAAACATATGGCAGGACTTTTACTTTTTGGCTCCTGGACTTTCCACCTCTGGGACCAAGTCATTCCTTTCAAATCACAAGCAAGTCTCAAGTTAAACACAATGTTGAAATGACCAACTGAAAAATTATATCTCTTATTTATGGTAAACCTCATTCTCTGATGCCATTATTCTGATCTGCTTCGGAATGAGTTGAGATGCTTTCTCGACTTCACAGATCAAAATAATTGAGCAAATGTTCAGCTCTTAATACGTGGATGTCTAGGGCATGGCCAGCTATAGATATTTTGTTTACTATTTTCATGAAAATGATGTCAGAGGCATCTAGGCTCTCAAAAACGATCTATATAGTTTTGGTCACTAAACTAAATTTTAAAAGTCTTGGTTCAATCATACATGTTAAAAATTAAATTACGAGCAAATATTTCTGGGCATTTTCTACAATTTTGTTCTATTCTTTTCGAAGGGAAACTATGTGTTCAAATAAATAAATAAGTAACAAGTAACTATGTTTTTTGTTTGTTTGTTTGTTTATATAGATGGAGTCTCCAGTGCCTGCAACCGACTTCACAATTTTCACCATGAAACCAAACATGACTAACACAACACAAGCTCTTTGTAAACTCCCAGCTAATGAGGTTTTCATATTTGCATATTCACTGCTGTTTTTCATCAGCATGGTGCTGAACTGCATCATGATGCGGGTGTATTTCTGTTCAAATCCAAACATTCAGTCCAGTGTCACAGTCTACATGAAGAACCTGGTCGCAGCGGACTTCTTCCTATGCCTTAGTTTACCTTTGCGCATTGCTGCTTATGCCAATAATTCAAGTATAATGAACAATATTCACTGCAGCTTTGGAGCAACAGCATTCTTTTTAAACATATATGCAAGCATTATCTTCATGGACTTTATTGCTGCAAACAGGTATGCAACTCAACTCAGATTTCAGAAAAAATTGCAATCTTAATCTTGATCTTAATTCTAGCAAGTCAAGTCAAGTCACCTTCATTTATACAGCGCTTTAAACAAAATATATTGCGTCAAAGCAACTGAACAACATTCATTAGGAAAACAGTGTGTCAATTATGCAAAATGACAGTTAAAGGCAGTTCATCACTGAATTCAGTGATGTAATCTCCGTTCAGTTTAAATAATGTCTGTGCATTAACTTGCAATCAAGACAACGATATCGTTGTATATGAAATGACCCCAACTAAGCAAGCCAGAGGCGACAGCGGCAAGGAACCAAAACTCCATTGGTGACAGAATGGAGAAAAAAACCTTGGGAGAAAACAGGCTCAGTTTGGGGGCCAGTTCTCCTCTGACCAGACGAAACCAGAAGTTAAATTCCAGGCTGCAGCAAAGTCAGATTGTGCAGAAGAATCATCTATTTCCTTTGATCTTGTCCTGGTCGTCATCTGAGACAAGGTATTTATAGGGGATCTGTATCTAGGGCTCTAGTTGTCCTGGTCTCTGCTGTCTTTCAGGGCTGTAGAGGTCCTTTCTAGGTGCCAATCAACCATCTGGTCTGGATAATTACTGGATACGGGTGACTGCTATGGCCCTCTGATCTGAATACAGACTGGATCTGGTGGCTACAGTGACCTCGGAATAAGAGAGAAACAGACTAATATTAGCATAGATGCCATTGTTCTAATGATGTAGCAAGTACATGTGGTGTTATGCGAAGTTTTCCCGGTTCTGGTTTACCTAATTAATGCTTCCTAAAAATCCTTTACGGATTTGGATATTAGAAGCATATTAGTGTGTTATGCGTAAACCAGGTTAAAGAGATGGGTCTTTATTCTAGATTTTAACTGCAAGAGTGTGTCTGTCACCCGAACAATGTTAGGTAAGTTATTCCAGAGTTTAGGCACCAAATACACTGTAAAAAGTGTTTCTCTATATTTATTCAAAAAAATTGTGTCAATAATTTACAATCATTATTATTAATTAAATTTAACACATTTTAATTAAGTAGAATTAACCATTCAAAATGAGTAGAATAACATGAAAAAATTAAGTAAAATTTACACAAAAATATTGATTTCATTGGATGAAAAAAAATAAAATAAAAATAAACACTATTCAGTGTAGTAACACTATTCATGAAACACCCTTCGAAAACATTATATGCATGCAAATGACATCAGCCTTTTTACAAATTCACATTTTTGCTGCTTACATAGATATGATAAAGGCAGCATGTTCAAAAGGTTGTAAGGCCCCCCAAACAGAATTATTGAAGACACATAAAGTTCACAAACAGAATCACTGAAGGAAAAAACTAATTAATTTCCTTACCATTGTAGTGGTCAGTGTTTGCTTTAGTTGGACTCTTGACCCTTTTAAACTGATTTTTGGTTGCTAGCTGTGATACTGTTGCTAGACAAGCCAAGAAGGAAATGAGATCAGGTGGTGTTATTTGTTTTTGCATCATCATTTGATCTGGGTTTCTGAGTTAGGTGTGTCTTATCAATGACAGGTGTCCTGTGTTTGTACAATATAAGTTTAGGTGCTTTCAGCATTATCCGAGAAATTTTTAGAAGCACCTCTGATCAAAACCTTGTTAAAAAAAAAGAAGCTTTTTCATTTAGGCACACAGACATCAAGAATCAGCCTGAGAACCTCAACAATGGTGACCATCAAAAAGCATCTTCCACTGCATTCTGGGTGCCACCAATCAAAACTCATTTATGGCTCCCATCATGCTTTGCGGCATGAATAAATTATGAGGAACAATTCTATAGTACACTGTTAAAAATCGCTGTAAAAAAACGGCCAAATTTCGACAGTAAAATACTGTTTTTCTTTAAAACAGTGCATTCTGGGTAATATTCATCGTTTTCGAGAAGTAGCCTGCTGCTATATATCGTAAAATAACAACGTTCAAATTCGACACTCAGCGGCTGTGTTTCAAATCACACCCTACACCGTCATTCACTATTCCCTACATGAGTTTACTAATATAGTCCACCTGACAGAGAGAATGAACACTAATGAGTGAATTCAGACAATGATCAACAGCTGCTGTTAATGAGTAGAATCACTGAAGAAAAAAAAACATAACAAGACAAACACATGAAATACAACTGACTTCAGCCACAGCCTTAGATGAAATCAACTAAAGATTTAAACGATCAACAAACAGCTTCACCAACTTCACACATTACTAACCAGACTGACTTTATTTCTGTCAGATCAGAGAACAGAGATCAAAAGATCTTATTGAGAATTAAAGAGATTTAGATGATAATGTTACTGTTTCGTTTAGCGTCACCATTGTGGAGATCAGTGTTTGCTTTAGTTGGGCTCCTGACCATTGACTTTTACACTTTACATTTTGTTTTATAGCTGTATTTGTGTCTTTATGATGCATCTGTTACAGCAGTATTAATTTTCATAGTCAAGTGATTATGGTTGTTTCTAACAGGCATGATCTACTAGACTGGCTTGAAGTGTTGCTATAATAATCAAATATTAATTTGGTGTTGAAATATTTGAGTTAATGACACTTCAATTTTGTAAGATTGAAAAGTAGTGTGATAATCAGTATTTATGGATTTAACGACTAGTTTTAGTTAAAAAGTATTTCGGGCAGCAGTCCCCACAACACTCAAAGAGAGAAATCAACAATCAGCACATGAATCTCAACAATGGTGACAATCAAAAGGTTCATGATGCAATGCATGCTGGGTACCAGCACAGGATAAAACGCATCCATGATTCCCAGCATGCATTGCAGCATGAATAAATTATGCCCCTGAATTGTTCACTTATTTTCTTGAATTCTTATGTGCTTATAATTTTGCATTTGTTTTAAGTTTTAGTAGCATGTGTTGTGATGTTCATTTATTCAAGAATTGAACAATTCAAGAATTGATCTGTTCATTTATTTTGTGGATTGTCACCATTGTTGTGATTCATACGCTGATTCTTGATGTTTCTGTCTAAATTTCAGCAAAGGTTTTTTTTTTATTATGAGTGAAATTTTCTTAACAGTCTTTCATAACGTATGGCTCAGCAGTGTTCCTTCTCATGCTGTAGTATCAATATTCAATAAGAGAAGAGACACGGGATTAGATCAGAAATAATAGTATTTGTTCTTGTCAATCTATAAACAACAACATCAGATTTTTTTTCTTCTGTGTATTTTTGTTTTGCTAGAACAAGTTCCAAAGGCACATTGTTACAGCATGAAAAAAAAACCTTAGTTGTTGAAAAGTCACGTTCAAGAGCCCAACTAAAGTAAACACTGATCTCCATCATGGTAGTGAAAAAACACCTAAACCTATTTAACTCTCCATAAGTTCTTCTGTAGACATCTGACAGAAATAAAGTCAGTCTGGTTAGTAATGTGAATCTGGTGAAGCTGTTTTATGAGTTGTTTAATCAGATCTTGAGAGATTTGATGTATTCTTTTATTCAGTTGATTTCATCTAAGGCTGTGGCTGAAGTCATTTGTAGTTCTTGTGTTTCTCTTTCCTTCAGTGATTCTGCAGGTGTTTATCACTTATGCTCAATCATCAATTAATCACAGAATTATCTCATTAACTTCACTGATTCAGTGTTACTCTAACACTCTGTAGTGTGCACACATTATAAGTGTTCATTTAAAACTGAGGATTTTCTCGTGGGGTTTAAAGGGTTAAAGATTTAAGATGAAGAAAAAACAGAATGAAACATAATTTAACAGTAATAAACTGTAATTAATTTACAGGAAACAAACTGTAGAAAAACAGTTATTTACTGGCACCCCTGCTGCCAGTAAATAACTGTTTTTCTACTGTTTCTTGCCATAAATTAATGGTTGCCAGCAAAAAAAAAGTGTTTTTCTACAGTTTTTTGCCGTCAAGTCAAGGAAAAAAAGTAATATACTGTAAAATTTAAACGTCAGATTTACCAAATGAAAAAAAAGTTAATTTAACTAAAATATTTGTGAACATCCATAGAAAAAAAATTAGGCAAAGTCATACACTGATAATGAGAGTAAATACTGAACTTGACTGTATTAATGTGTGTTTGCACAAGAGAGATCGTTTAGTTTAATGTAGTTTTGTTGTTCACCATTGTGCTGGAGAGTAGAGCTGGTGCTTCAGTCAATGATGAGCCACAAATTCTGATTTTCTGCTGCTTTATATAAAGGCAGTAAATGTGGAGTCGCTGATACAGTGATGATCTCTGTGTTAAGTAATTCAGCACATACATGTGTGCTATAGCTGACAATGAGCTGCAGTGATTTGAGTAAAAGTCATGTATTTAGTTACTTTATTACTGCACATTAAGTGTAAGAAATATTCCTTCTCAGTGGACTCAAATGAAATAAGTTCATAGTACTAACATCGTGGGAATGCTAGTTTAAAAACTCGAACTGTTTGAAGCAGTGGGAGTGGAGTTAATTTCCATGGTAGAATCTACAGTAAAATACTGTTAAAAAATAAGAGTGGTAAATTAATGGTTAAGAGCTGTAAATTAACAGTACTTTACTGGCACCCCTGCTGCCAGAAAATTACTGTTATTTAACGGCAACATTTTTTACAGTGTAGCTTGTTTTGTGATTCTTACAGTTCGTCTGAATATGCTGTTTGTCACCATTCTTGAGATTCATACACTGGTTCTTGATGTCACTGTCTGCCAAAAGAAAGCTCCCCTCTCTCAATTAGAATTCTTAAACTTTAGATTACACTGAAAACTCCAGGCCTTTTATTGTTGAATAACAGGGCTGCTATAATGAATGATAATTTAACTCAGAGATCAGGCTCTGAATGAGTTCAGATATTCAGGTAAAACAAAGATTATGTAAAAGCATAACCAACACCACATGATCATCTTTTTATCTTAGCTTGGCTAGCTGTTATAACTTAGTTACAACAGCAACGCAAAAAGTAATGTTAAAACATCAAGGGGTCAAGAGCACAACTAAAGCAAACACTGATCACTATAATGGTAACCAATAATTTACCCTTTGATTCTGTTTGTGAACTTTAGGTGTCTTCAATAACTCTGTTTCGGCGGCCTTAAGACACAGCCTTTTGAACATGATGCCTGTATCATATTTATGTAAGCAACAAAAATGTGAATTTGTAAAAATGCTGATGTCATTTGAATGCATATAATGTTTTTGAAGGGTCTTTTATGATCGCCAACTACTGGCCTTGCATGCATAACATAGTATTCTTTAGCATAGGGTTTTTTGTTTTTTGTCCAATGAAATCAATATTTCTGTGTAAATTTTATTTAATTTTTTCATGTTATTCTACTCATTTTGAATGATTATTTCTACTTAATTAAAATGTGTTAAATTTAATTAATAATATTGCTTGTACATTTTTGACAGAATTTTATTGAATAAATATAGAGAATCACTTTTTACAGTGTTTGAGGCACTGTATAATTTCGTTCCAATTATGTAGGCCTAATTAAAACAAGAAATTAATAAATTAAACCTGTATGATGTAGCTAAATCATTGAAACTCTAAATAATGGATGGATTAATAAATCGTCCACTTCTCAATATCATTAACTCGTTGTTATCTTTAGGTCACATCCCAAAACCTGGCTGGTGGTTATTAAGCCTCTTAAGAAACCAAATCTAGATCCTAGTGAACTGGCAAATTATAGGCCCATTTCAAATCTTCCATTTATGTATAAAATTTTAGAAAAAGTTTGTCTGCTCAATTGAGCTCCTTTCTACAAAAAAAAAATATCTGTATGAAGAATTTCAGTCAGGTTTCAGGCCCCACCATAGTACAGAAACTGCACTTGTTAAAATTACAAATGACCTGCTTCTTGTTTCAGATCAAGGCTGCATCTCATTGCTAGTTTTACTTGATCTTAGTGCTGCGTTCGACACCATAGATCAAGGGTCTCAAACTCGCAGGATGATATTTTGTGGCCCCCCATTCGACATCAAAGTTTAGTGTTAGTGCAGCCCGTGAGTTATTCTGAAACGCACCTTTTTGCTGAGTCGTTGCATATGCCGCGCTCCCTGCACTTTTGTTTTATTTTGTTATCACTTATGGCCTACACTGTTAAAAATTGCTGTAAAAAAATGGCCAAATTTCGACAGTAACATACTGTTTTTCATTAAAACAGTGCATTCTGGGTAATATTTATCGTTTTAGAGAAGGTATCCTGCTGCTATATATCGTAAATTAGCAATGTTCAAAGTCAACACTCAGCGTCTGTGTTTCAAATCACACCCTACACCCTCATTCACTATTCCCTACATGAGTTTACTAATATAGTCCACCTAATAGAGAGAATGAAAACTAATGAGTGAATTCAGGCACTGATCAACAGCTGCTGTTAACCATTAGAATCACTGAAGAAAAAAGAAACAAGACACACACATGAACTACAACTGACTTCAGCCACAGCTTAAAACGAAATCAACTGAATATTTAAACAATCAACAAACAGCTTTACCAACTTCACTCATTACTACCCAGACTGACTTTATTTCTTTCAGATCAGAGATCAAAAGATCTTATTGAGAATTACAGAGATGTAGATGATAATGTTAGTTTATTTTAGCATCACCATTGCGGAGATCAGTGTTTGCTTTAGTTGGGCTCCTGACCCTTGACTTTTGTCCTTTAAATTTTTTTTCATTGCTGTATTTGTATTTTTATGGTACATCTGTTACTGCAATGTTAAGTTTCTGTTAGGCATGATCTTCTAGAATGACTTGAAGTGTTACTATAGTAGCCAAATATTAGTTTGGTGTTGCAATATTTAAAGTGAATTACACATTTTTTTTTTTTTTTGCTTCTAACATTTTATGATAATGAACTGTAATGTGGTAATCTGAACATATTGATTTAACAACAGTTTGAGTTTTAAATATTTTGACCAGTGGTGTCCGCAACACTCAAAGAGAGAAATCAACAATCAGCATATGAATCTCAACAATGGTGATAATCAAAAGGTTTATGATGCAAAGCATGCTGGGTACCAGCACAGGATAAAACTCATCCATGACTCCCAGCATGCATTGCGGCATGAATAAATGATGATGCTGAATTGTTCACTTATTTTCTTGAATTCTTATGTACTTATAATTTTGCTTTTGTCTTAAGTTTTAGTAGCATGTTTTGTGAAGTTCAGAACCTATCTGTTTATTTATTTTGTGGATTGTCACCATTGTTGTGATTCATACGCTGCTTATTGATGTTTCTGTCTAAATATCAGCGCAGGTTTTTTATGAGTGAAATTTTCTTAACAGTCTTTCATAACTTAAGGCTCAGCAGTGTTTCTTATTTTGCAGTAGTGTCAATATTCAATAAGAGAAGGGACACGGGATTGGATCAAAAATAATAGAGTGTTTGTTGTTGTCAATCTATGAACAGCAATACCAGATTTTTTTTCTTTTTTTCCGCTATAACAGGTTCCAAAAATGCATTGTTACAGCAAGTAAAAAAAAACATAGTTGTTTCAAAGTCACGTTTAAGAGCCCAACTAAAGTAAACACTGATCTCCATCATGGTAGTGAAAAAAAAACACCTAAACCTATTTAACTCTCAATAAGATCTTCTGTAGACATCTGACAGAAATAAAGTCAGTCTGGTTAGTAATATGAATCTGGTGAAGCTGTTTTATGAGTTGTTTAATCAGATCTTGAGAGATTTTATGAATTATTTTATTTCAGTTGATTTCATCTAAGGCAGTGGCTCAAGTCAGTTGTATTCCTTGTGTTTCTCTTTCCTTTAGTAATTTTGTTTGTTAATAGCAGGTGTTCATCACTCATGCTCAATCATCAATTAATCACATAATTATCTCATTAACTTCACTAATTCAGTGTTACTCAAACACTCTGTAGTGTGCACTGTAAAAAGTGTTTCCCTATATTTATTCAGTAAAATTGTGTCAAAAAATTACAAGCAATATTATTAATTAAATTTAACACATTTTAATTAAGTAGAAATAATCATTAAAAATGAGTAGAACAACATGAACAAATTAAGTAAAATTTACATAAAAATATTGATTTCATTGGACAAAAAACAAACAAACAAAAAACACTATGCTAAAGAAAACTATGTTATGCATGCCAGGCCAGTAGTTGGTGATCATGAAACATTATATGCATGCACATGACATCAGCCTTTTTACAAATTAACATTTTTGTGGGTTACATAGATATGATACAGGCATCATGTTTAAAGGCTGTGTCTTAAGGCCCCCCAAACAGAGTTATTGCATTGCTGTTGTGACTCAGTTATAACAGATATACAAACTAAGAATAAAGATGATCAGGTAGTGCTGGTCATGCTATTACATAATCTTTGTTCATCCTGAATATCTGAACTAATTCAGAGTCTGATCTCTGAGAAAAAATAACACTCATTATGGCAGCCCTGTGATTCAACAAAAAAGAAAAAAAGCGGAAATTTCATTGTAAACTAGAGTTTGAGAATTCTGTTTAAAACAGAGGAAGGAGAACTTTCTTCTGACAACACAGTCACATCAAGAACCAGCGTATGAATCTCAAGAATGGTGACAAACAGCATATTCAGACGAACTGTAAGAATCACAAAACAAGCTACTATAGAATTGTTGCTCATTATTTATTCATGCCGCAAAGCATGATGGGAGCCATAAAATGAGTTTTGATTGGTGGCACCCAGAATGCAGTGCAACATGCTTTTTGATGGTCACCATTGTTGAGGTTCTCAGGCTGATTCTTGATGTTTGTATGCCTAAATGAAAACACTTTTCTTTTTTTAACGAGGTTTTGATCAGAGGTGCTTCTAAGAATTTCTCTGATAATGCTGAAAACACCAGAGCTTATATTGTTCAATCACAGGACACATGTTATTGATAAGACACACCCAACTCAGACCAAATGATGATGTAAAAACAAATAACACCACCTGGTCGCATTTCCTTCTTGGCTTATCTAGCTGCTGTATCACAACTAGCAACCAAAAAAAATCTGTTTAAAATTTTAAGGGTCAAGAGTCCAACTAAAGCAAACACTGACCACTACAATGGTAAGCAAATTATTATTATTATTTTTCATTCAGTGATTTGGTTTGTGAACTTTAGGTGCTTTCAATAACTGTTTTGGGGGCATTACAACCTTTTGAACATGATGCTTTTATCATATCTATGTAAGCAACAAAAATGTGAATTTGTAAAAAGGCTGAGGTCATGTGCATGCATATAATGTTTTCGAAGGGTGTTTCATGATCGCCAACTACTGGCCTGGCATGCATAACATAGTATTCTTTAGCATAGTGTTTTTTAGTTTGTTTGTTTTTTGTCCAATGAAATAAATATTTTTATGTAAATTTTACTTAATTTTTTCATGTTGTTCTACTCATTTTTAATGATTATTTCTACTTAATTAAAATGTGTTAAATTTAATTAATAATATTGCTTGTAAATTTTTGACACAATTTTACTGAATAAATATAGGGAAACACTTTTTACAGTGTGCACACATTATAAGTCTTCATTTAAAACTGAGGATTTTGTTGGGGGTTTAAAGGGTTAAAAATTTAGTATGAAGAAAAAACAGCATGAAACAAAATTTAACAGTAATAAACTGTAATTAATTTACAGGAAACAAACTGTAGAAAAACAGTTATTTACTGGCACCCCTGCAGCCAGTAAATAACTGTTTTTCTACAGTTTCTTGCCATAAATTAATGGTTGCCAGCAAAAAAAGTGTTTTTCTACAGTTTGTTGCCGTTAAGTCAAGGAAAAACAGTAATATACTGTTAAATGTAAATGTCAGATTTACCAAATGAAAAAAAAATAATAATTTAACTAAAATATTTGTGAACATCCACAGAAAAAAATGTATGCAAAGTCATACACTGATAATGAGAGTAAATGCTGAACTCAACTGTATTAATGTGTGTTTGCACAAGAGAGATCTGTTAATGCAGTTTTGTTGTTCACCATTGTGCTGGAGAGTAGAGCCTGTGCTTCAGTCAATGATGAGCCACAAATTCTGATCTTCTGCTGCTTTATATAAAGACAGTAAATGTGGAGTCGTTGGAACAGTGGTGACCTCTGTGTTGAGTATTTCAGCACATACATGTATGCTATAGCTGACAATTATCTATAGTGATTTAAGTTAAAGTCATGCATTTAGTTTCTTTACTACTACACATTAAGTGTTTGCATTTTTATATTAAGAAATATTCCTTCTCAGTGGACTCAAATGGAATAAGTTCATAGTACTAACATCGTAGGAATGCTAGCTTTTAAACTCGAACTGTTTGAAGCAGTGGGAGTGGAGTTAATTTCCATGGTATAATTTACGATAAAATATTGTAAAAAAAAAATAATAAGAGTGGTAAATTAATGGTTGAAAGCTGTAAATTAACAGTACTTTACTGGCGCCCCTGCTGCCAGTAAATTACTGTTATTTAATGGCACAATTTTTTACAGTGTAGTCACATTTAAATCTAGACTTAAAACTCATCTGTTTAGCTGTGCATTTATTGAATGAGCACTGTGCAATGTCCGAACTGATTGCACTATATTTTCACTGTTTTTTATTTTATTTTATATAAATCCTTTTCTAACTGTTTTAAATCCCTTTTAAATAAGAATTTTTTTTATATAATTTTAAAACTTTTAAATTTGCTTGTTTTATTCTTGTTATTATTTTTCTTCATTATTATTTTACATTCTTTTATGTAAAGCACTTTGAAATACCATTGTGTACGAAATGTGCTATAGAAATAAACTTGCCTTGCTTTAAATTAACAACTTTCAAAGTCGACACTCAGAGGCTGTGTCTCAAATAACACCCTGCACCCTAATTCACTATTCCCCATATGAGTTTACTTATATAGTCCACCTGATAGAGAGAATGAAAACTACACTGTAAAAAGTGTTTCCCTATATTTATTCAGTAAAATTTTGTCAAAAATTTACAAGCAATATTATTAATAAAATTTAACACATTTTAATTAAGTAGAAATAATCATTAAAAATGAGTAGAATAACATGAAAAATTAAGTAAAATTTACATGAAAATATTGATTTCAATGGACAAAAAACAAACAAACAAACAAACACTATGCTAAAGAATACTATGTTATGCATGCCGGGCCAGTAGTTGGCCATCATGAAACATTATATGCATGCACATGACATCAGCCTTTTTAAAAATTCAAATTTTTGTTGCTTACATAAATATGATACAGGCATCATGTTCAAAAGGCTGTGTCTTAAGGCCCCCCAAACAGAGTTATTGTAGACACCTAAAGTTCACAAACAGAATCAAAGGGTAAATTATTGGTTACCATTATAGTGGTCAGTGTTTGCTTTAGTTGTGCTCTTGACCCTTGATGTTTTATTTTTGCATTGCTGTTGTAACTCAGTTATAACAGCTAGACAAACTAAGAATAAAGATGATCAGGTAGTGTTGGTCATGCTATTACATAATCTTTGTTCTTCCTGAGTATCTGAACTCATTCTGATCTCTGAGACAAAATAACATTCATTATGGCAGCCCTGTGATTTAAAAAAAAAAAGAAAAAAAAGTTGAATTTTCAGTGTAAACCAGAGTTTGAAAATTCTGTATGAAAGGGGAACTTTCTTTTGACACACAGTCACATCAAGAACCAGCGTATGAATCTCAAGAATGGTGACAAACAGCATATTCAGACGAACTGTAAGAATCACAAAACAAGCTATAGAATTGTTGCTCATTATTTATTCATGCCGCAAAGCATGATGGGAGCCATAAAATTAGTTTTGATTGGTGGCACCCAGAATGCAGTGCAACATGCTTTTTGATGGTCACCATTGTTGAGGTTCTCAGGCTGATTCTTGATGTCTGTGTGTCTAAATGAAAACACTTTTCTTTTTTAATAAGGTTTTGATCAGAGGTGCTTCTAAGATTTTCTCTGATAATGCTGAAAACACAAGAGCTTATATTGTTCAATCACTGGACACATGTTATTGATAAGACATACCCAACTCAGACCAAATGATGATGCAAAAACAAATAACACCACCTGGTCGCATTTTCTTCTTGAAATGCTTCTTGAAATTAACCCGGAGGTGCCAGAAACTGAATGTAGACAGCAAGAAGTAACCGACGCAACACATACGTTAGCGTTGGCTGAAAGGCAAGATGTTAACCGTCAGCAAGCTCCCACAGATGACATGCAAACCAATCTGGAACGAATTTTGGAGGAGATTCAAAACTTAAAAAAAAAAAAAAAATGTATTCATGCCGCAATGCATGATGGGAGCCATGGATGAGTTTTTATGGGCTACAACATGCTTTATTGATGGTCACCATTGTTGTGATTCTCGACGCTGTGTCTAAACTAAAGAACTCTTTCTTTATGTAGAGCTAACTTTTAAAAACATGTCATATTATGGCAAAAATCACTTCATCCACCTAATTTATGTACACAATAAAGAAACCTGAGCTCAGGCATTCAGGTTACTCCATGACAATTAGCCTAAACCACAATCAAATCCATAAGAATGCATTGATATATGATATGATGTATGATATAACTCAGTTACCACAGCCACACAAAATCTAAAGTTAATAACTGAAGGGTCAAGATCCCAACTAAAGCAAACACTTACCACTGTAATGGTGACACACAAATTGTGATGTTTCTCAGTTGGTGATTCTGCTTGTTAACATCAGGTGTCTTTAATAAGGATCAATCATAACTCAATTAACTTCTTAATTATTTAATTACCTTCAACTCTGCTTCAGTGTTACTTTTAACACTGCTTCAGTGTTTATATGTGTCCACACTCAGAGTGTTAAATTAACACTGGGGATTTTGCTGGGCACGATTAAACTCAAGTTCTCTCATTATAAACAACAAAATACACACAATGTAAAAAGAGCTTCTTTAACTGACAACTTATCTAAAGAGATTGATAAATTTCTTCAAGATTTCAAAATCAGATAGCCTACTTATAATGTAATAGCACTGTAAGATTACATTTGTTTGAATGCATTCTTGCTAAAGCGATTGCATGTGAATTGTGTATTTGTTTAAACCATGCTTTAACCTGCAAATAATCAGTAAAAGAAACAGATAAAACTCCTTAGCCTTTAACATCCCGCTCGACTCTTGCAATCATTATAAGCTTCTGATCAAGCCATAGCTAAATATGTTTAACATGAATTCATGTTGAATATGCAGTTATATTATGGGCTGTTGGCATGAATTGTACTCGTGATGGAGGCTCCAGTCAGAACCACTGCATCGGTCATCCACTGCTCGGAAGCATGTTTCTGTCAGATGCGTGGAGAGGGTTGAGCCACTCTGAACTACGGGAGTCTTGAGTGGTGCGTCGGTGGATGTTAAAAAGAAATATATTATGCCTAAATATATTTAGGCCTAATTTGCCTAAAACAAGAAACAAATAAAATTAAACCTGCACGATTAAATCTTTGAAACTCGGAATAATAAAACATCCACACGATTAAACTCATGTTCTCTCATTTTAACCAACAAAATTCACATGATGTAAAAAAGAGCTTTAGTAATTGACAACTTAAGTGCTTTTAAAGGGAGCCTTCTTTACTTGCTTTTAAAGTAGGGCAATAGCATATGGCCTCAAAAAAATCCCAGATTTGTATTTTATTTTAGAAAAAAAAAATCAGATTTATGATTTAAACTGATTTTTAAATCAATATTCAAATGACAAATAAATTTTACAAAACAAGTTTAAATATAGTTTTTTTATCATTCATTTAGCAGCCAAATTTATAACTGCAACAAGATGATTAAAAAAAACAGTAATGTTATTACCTTAATGCTGGAAAGACCTTTATTTGTTTTTACTAATTTATTTATTTAATACTAGCCCATCATGTATCTAACCATCCACTCAGCTTTAAGAGCTGTTAAGATTAAAACTGGCAGCTCAGCAGTGAGTCAGTGTCATGGACGGAGGACCTGTTAAATAATATATTTTCTAGTTTATATTTCCATCTCGTTTAGTTTTATTTAATTTTTTTATTTTTTATAGAGCTTATTTGTAAATAGAGCAGTCACTGTCACTACACCGGACGCCAGAGTTGTCATCTGTGCCCCACAGTGAAAAGTGTGTCTTAACTTGATGACATCACACTATAGTGTCAAATCATCTGAAAGCAGTATCAGTACATCTCATCATAAACAGAACGAGCATCAGTTCACTGATGGGGATCGTGTCCAGTGTATCCATCACTGGGTTCTATTGTGTTTTGTTGGATCGTACAACTTGTGTCCGGTGTAGACCTGGCGTGCATTTTTTATTGTTTTATTTTACAGCCCTGCTTGTTTTTATGTTTTTATTAAATATCTGTATTGACTGCATGGTCATATTATAGAATTATTTACTGCCATGCGACCTTCAAAAGTAAAGCTTGTCGAGTCGAACAACGAGCATTGCTAGAGGTTGATTTTTTGGCGGATGTGCTGTTTGTGTTCCTGCGGTCGTCTTCATTTCATCGGGTGAAACTTCTCTCTCACTCGCAGCAGAGTCTGTGAGCAGCAACAACTTCCCCTCCGTGCGCACTGATACCAGAAACATGCTCCGCCTTCACTCTGTGAATAAAGTATTTCAGTATGTTTGAAATGTTATGTTCATAATGTAGCATATAAAATAATAATAATAAAAAACAATAAGAACAGGAGAGTTTCAAAGTGGCTTAAGCTATTTGGACTTAAACTTTTTTTCCCTATATCACATGCCAAACTAATAACATTGTAAGCATTCAATCTTTAATTGCTGCTTTCTGCTGTGAATTTTTTTTGTGATGAAAATAACAGTACATTTTTGTCAGTTATTTTATCTAAACAGATCGATAACTTCAAGATTTCAAAATCAGATAGCATGCTGATAATGTAGTAGCACTGTAAGATTACATTTGTTTGAATACATTATTGCGAAAGCGATTGAGTGTGAATCTGTTTAAATCATGCTTTAACCCGAAAATAATCAGTAAAAGAAACAGACAAACTCTTAACATCCCGCTCGACTCTTGCAGTCATTGTAACCTTCTGATCAAGCTATAGCTAAATATGTTTAACATGAATATGTTTAACATTCTTGCTGAATATGCAGTTATATTATGGGCTGTTGGCATGAATTGTATTAGTGATGAAGCGCTATTGAAGCAAGTGAAAACCACGACGCTCATATTCAAGTGTTTGTGCAAAAATTATTAATGCGCATTAATGACAGGGAGGCACCGCCTCATCACTTAAATTTTTTCCTGATAATGAATTTATATAAAAAATATATCTACAGAAAGCTTGAATTTTTTTCTTTTTAAACTAAAACAAATTGTGTAATCTGTGAATGTTGCATTTCTCTCGTCGGAGAGAGCCAGTACTGTGAATTTCATCCTGCAGGAAACATTTGGTTATTAATAAATAATTAAAATGTCTAATTTTTCACAATTATTAGGCTGCTTCTGCGTGTGCTTTGTTGCAAACTTAATGCATGTGCTTGAGTGTGGAATATATTAAGATTTGATTATGTAAATTTAATATAAACCTCTGATTAGTTAAATATATAACAAACAAACGACTAGAACTAGAAAAGTCTTACGTGGGGGCAGACCATTTGTCAAAACTACAGTCCTTTATCAACCAGTTCAGCAAGTGAAAGCCTCATAAGACACTGTCCATATGAAAGAGCAATTCACACCTTTATTTCGACCCCCAAAAGTAATGCATAACTACCCCCAAAAACCCAACCTCCTCCAGCTGAACTGAATTCACTCTGTTTTTTGGCTCTAATAGTTCCAAAGCTACAAGTCATTGGAGTCTCATGTGCAGTTCACAAATGGATGGGTTCAGGAGCTGCAGATTATAGAACCGTCAAACAGTATATAGTAATACAGTAATCTGGACAAAGGTAAGCTGCGCTCTACCTAGCTGCTGGTTTAGTAACTGTTAGTGCTAACAACCATTCACACATGGCCTTTTAACTATGTGTTTCAAAAATGTAGTTAGTAGCTGTCAACCCTTCCGTTTTTTTTCCGCGGTTCTCACGTATTTGAGCTCTTTTCCCGCTGTCTTCACGTTTAAGTATTTTTCTGTAAAATATCCCATTAGCCCCTCCATCAGATGTGTCAAGTCTCTGTGCTGTTGTCCTGCTACTACTCCTTGCCCTTCCAGCGAACAGATGTTTTCAAAGCACCGTTTTGCTTACTTGAAAACAACCTTAGCGTGATATTGGGCTTTTTAAGATAGTGTGGTTGTTGTGAGAGCACGATTTCATAGTCATGTCAGACCTAGCTTCACAAATCGCTTAACATTAGTTAATGCAGCAGTTTTGTTGTACGGATTTCTGCTGTCAGCAGAGGGATAGCAACAGAAAGATGAATGTTGAAATTTCCCGTATTTTGGATGAGTAACCCAGGAAATTTTCTTGATTTAAATGAATATTAAGATGTTATGGTCTCCGTGGTCGCGCCTCCAAGCAGGAAAGCGTTGGAAAGTTAATCCATCCTCATTTTATTTTCCACATGGCTATTATATGTTGCGCTATTACACCCCACAATACAGCAACGGTTTACCATGGTTGAAATAGATTTTTCATTAATCAAATTAAGACACACGGATGAGAGGGAGTACGTCAAAACACTGCGCAGTAGTCCAAGTAGCAGTAAAGGAGGCCATCAACACGGCGGCCATGCCAAGTAATGATGTCACGACGCCCAAGCCCTATTTGAGGAAGGCTTTAAGACCAAGCAGAGTCCTCTGTTCCTGCCTGACAGCGCGTGGGACTAAATCAGATTGAGGCAAATACAACTTATTCATCACAAGCCCAACATTTAGCAAGGAAAACATTCATTCTAATGGAAGGAAGATGTATTTAATTGAGCTAATGCTGATAAATAGAGAGAGAGAGAAAGAGAGAGACTAGTCTAGGGCTATTCTTAAACTTGGAGCTCATTATATTGAAGTACAAATCCAAACACCAGAAACACTAAGCATTTTATGAATAATGAAATGTTATGAAAAGTATGCATTTTATTTATTCACATGCTGTATGGTTGAAATAATATTTTAGTTCACAAATTTGAGTTCCGTTGTTAAAAAAAAAAACGCTTTATTGGCTAATGTTTCATAAACCTTCAGTTGTTATGCTCTAAAATCAATGCCAATAGTAATTTCACAGTATTTTCACCTCCTAAATCACTAACCTTTAAAGTCACAATTCTATAATGGTCAAAATTACTCAGGCCAATGTAATTTTTTATGACATTATTTTATTATTATTATTATTATTTTTTTTTTGAATAATTGTAGCCTACAGGTACAAATAGGTAAAGCAAAACAAATATTCGGATCGTCCCTTATTTTATCCCATATTTTCTTAAATAATAAACACGTATTTTCTACAAGAATAAACATGATAACATGTTATTAATTAATAAAAATTATTTAAGCAATTAAACTTGAATTTAAATACTTTTAAATTAACTTTAAATTCTCAAGGAGTTTATAAGTAAAAAATGGTAAAATGTCACAGTACATGTTAAATAGCCTAAATGAACTTGTGTTAACAATATAATTAGAACTAACAATATAATTCAATTTTTTAAATGAACAATTTCTGTATAAAATGGGACAGCAACCTTTATATCAAACATTTTTAAATCATCCACAGCTGAGCATTGCAGGAAGCGGATCTTGAAGTGTATGTGATGAACGAAGTCATTTTCAGATGCAATGAAAAAAAAATAAAAAAAAACTTGAATAGCCTAGATTAGGCCCAGGTAATTACTGTTAACCCAGAGTAACCAATTTTAACGGATTAATCGCCTATTTTTATTTGATGGATGTTTTCTTGATTTTTTTTTGTAAACACGCTAAAAAATAAATTGTGTTTGTAAGATGAACAAAATATATGTTTCATTTTAACGGATTAATCACCTATTTTTGTTTGCTGAATGTTTTTTTTAAACACGCTAAAAATTTAAAGAGCTAGTAAGATGAAAATTCTAAGCTTCCTATCACTGTTTATAAGTCCTGTACAATAGGTTTAAAATCCATCCAAGGTTAAAAAACATTGTCATTTTGTCAAAATATCATTTTCAAAATTACCTCAATTCTCAGAGATCCCCAAACGGTTTGCGCGAAGCTGTTCAAAAGATTCAGTTTCCTTAAACCCCACCTTTCGGTAGCATACTGTGTTCTGATTGGTCAACTGACATAGTTTTGATTGGTTGTTCCGCACACAACTTCATGTTAAACAATGCTATTACCATCTTTTTGGGGTGAATTATGTCTTATTCCTCTCATCGCGAAGCAAACAGTAAAATAAAAAACTTGAACAGTCTCGCTGCTTTTTCTTCAGTGTGGGTCTATTCAAGACGCGCGCTTCAGTTTGAATCTGAATAGCGCGTTCAGCGTGGGGGCGTGGTCACATTAGATATGAAGGGAGACGTGAAAAACGGACATTGCGTTGTTTTCATATGGATTGTTTTATCACAGAATATTTTCGGCAGCACTTGTTTAGTTTTAAAGTAGACATGTCAAGCTTTCTATAGATATCTCTCTCATGTCTCTTCATTGAGTATTCACGGAGTTACACGTCATTTTAATGAAGATCATCAGCACAGACAAAGGCTGCAGACAGCACACATACTGATAACACGCTTGGGAGAAAACAAACACATAACTATAAAATGATACTTACAGGTAGTGATTCGGAGATGCTTGTTGGTCCAAATAAAGTTGGTAATGAACCCTCTTTTATGGCCTAATGCTTTGAAAATCCCGCCTTGTACTCACCGAGATTAGAAAAGCAGTCATCAGTGAAATGTTGTGAACAGAACAAAAGGCATTTGTTGTACTGCTCTAGTATTGTGGTAAAAATGAATTTTAGCCATTGGTTTTTCTAATCTTCATTCTTTGGCAGTGAAAATAAAACAAACTTGCCTTTACAATTAAAAACACACTGTCTCCTCGACATGATGCTATCACACCAACCAGAGCATCTGTGTGGGGGGTGGGGCAGGTCAGAGTTCCGTTTCTCCCAAGACGGTAGGCAGAGATTATTATGCAAAGTGTTCGTAGTGACGTACATAAGCTGTGTCCAAATTCAGGGTCTACATCCTTCGGCGGACTCATTTGAAGGATGTTACGTCACAGTGCCACGACGAAGGCTGTCCAAATTCGTAGGATCCTTCAAATGCGGCCCACAAATGCGTCCTTCTTTTCCCAGAGTTGGAAGGATAGGTGTGGTGGATCCTTTCGCGTCCTACCTATCCCATAATTCTTTTCGGCAGGACGAAGCGAGCGGTAGCGGAGTGTGGGAGGAGTATTATTTTCGATGTTTTTTAAAAACTGGCTTTTCAAAAATATATATTTTCAGTGGTTTTCTAGTTAGGCATTTTGTTTTAGCGTTAAGCATTTTTTTTTACATTTGTACGTGTATATGTAAAAAAAAAAATAATTACTTTCGTAAACTAGCTTCTTCCTTACTGCCTGTGTGAATATAACCTTACACACAGCTTATTTGTTAGTGATTGAAGCTGTTTTTAACGCTCCGGGGAGAGAACGATGAGCTCTTCGTCCTCGTCTTGCTTAGCAGCTGTCACGGTTGCTAGGCGACAGGATATGAGCAACGGGTAAGGGAGGGAACTGAAAGAAGGGTAGGCTGTCCAAATTCACAAACACCGACTTCCGGTTTTTGCAGTCGTCGGAGGACCCATCCTCCTTCAACCGGGTAGGAAGGATCCTAAGGAGGATGCAGACCCTGAATTTGGACACAGCTATAGAGATGGGCAAAAGATTTGAAATCTATAATGACTCGTTTCAGCGATTCAGAGTCGACTCCTTACTTTAGAAGCCAAAAACTTTATAAATCGTGTACTTTTTGGTTTAATTACTTTGCACATTGTTTACACTGATGGACAGCTACATCATACACTGTAATACAGGTAATTTTGATTTCCCATCTGTGTGGCTCTTTAATCAGAGTTTGTGAGAGGAAAAAATATAAGTCAGGTATAAGTTGCATTATATTACATTTATAAAATAATAACGGCTGGCCTAATAATGTTACAATCTACCAACAGGATATTTTTAGTTTCCTTCACTTTACAACAAATCCTTTAAATTTAACAAATTTATCAGAACAAAACAAGAATTAAAAAAATATAATTCTAATGGATAAATATAATTGCAGTATATAATAATATAGGCTTAGTTATAAAAAAGCAAAAAAAAATATAATATTTTAAAGCTAAGCATAAGGTATGGTTGGGCTTTCTCGTTCTGGAGAAATTCAAACGTGCATATTTGTGATGTTGCCCATTTGAAGCTTCACTACACTGTAAAAAATGTACTGTAGAATTTACAGGATTTTACTGGCAAAAAATTTGCCAATAAAATCCTGTAAAAATGATGTTAATTGCTGTAAAATGGATTACAGGACATTACTGCAAAGCAAATTACAGTTAATTGCTGTATGCGAAATACAGTAATTTGTAGTATTTTTACAAATTTAACTTGTAGTTTTTTTTACAGCAATATTTTGTAAATTCACTAAAGCTATAGTATTTACCTGGCAAAAAAAAAGTTGTCAATAAAGTCCTGTAAATATATTTTACAGCATTATTTTGTAATTTCATTAAATTACAGTATTTAACTGGCAACAAAAGTTGCCAATAAAATCATGTAAATACCCTTAAATACAATATGATGTTGTAATACTTTAACAATGAAACTGCTTTAAAGAATAATTTTAACAGTAAACTATAAAATACTGATATAAATGCGTTATCATGAGCTCTATCTTAATACATTAACAAATTAATAAAAAGTAAATGATGTTGCAAATAAGTATTTCTTAAAACTGGCAGAAAGACATTGCAAGAGTCAAGAGTCAAGAGGCATTTATTTGTCATTTGCATAATTAACACTGGGGAAAACTGGGCATTGAAATGCTTGTGACGAGGCTCAGACACAGTGACAATAACAAGACATAAGACATAGACGTACATGGAGAGCACTGAGATTGAGTGACTACAGTACCCTTAGATAGAAAGACACAGACAGAGCAGTATATACAAATAAGTGGAAGTAAAAGGTACGATAAAGGTAATCAGTGTTTAGAATTTAAAGAGTACATAAGAAGTCCTGAGGTAGTATTATGATTACTGAGGTAGAACGGTGTCTAAAATGTCTTTGTAGTGTGACATAGAGCTACATGTAGGAAAATTAAAGTGGCAGCGCAGAAGCAATAAATAAACTTAAGAGCAGCACACATTAAGATGTATTCCTCAGTAGAGCAATGTCCAAAAGTCATTGTAGAGTGTCACAGAGAAACATTAAGGAGTATTTAAAAAAAGTGGCAGTGCAAGGCAAGTACAATGCAGTAAACATAAGAGCAGCATGTATTCCGGTTTTTAGATGGAGGAAAGCTAATTGTTTAGTAGTCTTATGGCTTGAAGATAGAAGCTGTTCTTCAGTCTGGTTGTCCGTGAACGGATGGATCGGAAATGTCTGCCAGATGGCAGTGTGGCAAACAGGTGATGAGCGGGATGAGTGCGGTCCTTGATGATGCTGCAAGCCTTTCTCAAGCAGCGAGTCTGATGTCCTGTAAGGCTGGGAGTTTATGTCCAATGATGAGCTCTGCTGTTTTCACCACTCGCTGAAGAGCTTTGCGGTCCAAGGAAGAGCAGTTGCCGTACCATACAGTGATGCAGCTGGTCAGAATGCTCTCTATAGTGCAGCGGTAGAAGTTTGACATGATGTTAGAGGAGATGCCAAACCTCTTCAGTCTCCGCAGGAAGTAGAGATGCTGATGGGCTGTTCTCACTATGGTCTCTGAGTGAAGGCTCCAGGAAAAATCATCAGAGATGTTAATGCCAAGGAACTTGTAGCTCTTAACTGTCTCTACTATCTCTCCATTGATGTGAATGGGAACGTGACCCTCTCTATGACTTCCTGTAGTCCACAATCATCTCCTTGGTCTTGCTGACGTTTAGAGAGAGATTGTTATCAGCACAGCATGTTGTGAGTGCATTAACCTCTGTAGGATGTCTCATCGCCATTAGTGATGAGTCCTAAGATAGTTGTATCGTCAACAAATTTGATGATAGTGTTAGAGCTATGCTTAGCAGAGCAGTCATAAATGAACACGGAGTACAAGAGAGGACTGAGTACACAACCCTGTGGGGCACCAGTGCTGAGTATAAGTGAAGAGGATGTGTGATTGCCAATTCTGACCACCTGGGATTTGCTGGTCAGGACCCAGTTACATAAGTGACTGTTAAGACCCAGATTTTTCAGTTTTGCTATAGGTTTGGAAGGGATGATGGTGTTAAATGCAGAGCTGTAATCAACAAACAGCATCCGCACATAGGTATCTCTTCCCTCCAATTGCTCCTGGGCAGAGTGTATGGCCATTGCAATGGCGTCATCAGTGGATCTGTTTGACCGGTAAGCAAATTGTAATGGGTCCAAGGTGTCAGGCAGAGAGGAGCAGATGTGGGATTTGACTAGTCGTTCAAAGCACTTCATGATGTCGCGCTACAGGGCGGTAGTCGTTCAGGCAGGAGACGGTTGTTTTCTTGGGAACAGGGATGATGGTGGTTTGCTTGAAGCATGTGGGGATCACTGTATGTCTCAAGGAGAGGTTGAAGATGTTGGTGAAGACATCTGCTAATTGGACAGCACAGTCCCTCACGACATGTCCGTGTATGCCATCTGGACCTGGAGCTTTGCGGCCGTTGACTCTCTTGAAGGCCTTACTCACTTCGTGTGTGGTTAGAACCAAGGGGCATGTGTCAGTGTCAGCAGGTATTTTCACAGCAGGAAATGTATTGTCTGCCTCAAAACGAGCATAGAATGTATTGAGCTCATCTGGTAAGGAGGCAGACAAAGACACACCACTGCTTTTCCTTCCTTTGTAGTCTGTGATGTAGCGTAGACTGCTCCACATGCGTTGGGGGTCAGAGCCATGATATTCTGATTCCAATCTGTCCTTAAAGTGTCTTTTGGCTGTTTTTATTGATTTTTGAAGGTCATACCTGGACTTCTTATAGGCAGTTGAATCACCAGAGTTGAAGGCAGCAGTCCGTGCTCTTAATTTGGCCCGCACCTCACCGTTGACCCATGGTTTCTTGTTTGGAAATGATTTAACGTTAGTGGATGGAACAACATCCTCTGTGCATTTGTTAATGTTGCCTATCACAGAGTCTGTGTATTCCTGTATGTTGTCTCCAGCTGCATCTTGAAACATCTGCCAGTCTGTGGAATCAAAGCAGTCCTGCAGTGTGGAGATGGCCTCTTCACTCCATTTGTAGACTGTTTTTGAAACAGTTTTTTCCTGTTTGAGGCATTGTCTGTACACTGTAAAAAAAAATTGCCGTTAAATAACAGTAATTTTCTGGCAGCAGGGGCGCCAGTAAAGTACTGTTAATTTACAGCTCTTAACCATTAATTTACCACTCTTATTTTTTAACAGTATTTTACCGTAAATTCTACCATAGAAATTAACTCCACTCCCACTGCTTCAAACAGTTCGAGTTTTTAAAACTAGCATTCCTACGATGTTAGTACTATGAACTTATTTCATTTGAGTCCACTGAGAAGGAATATTTCTTAATATAACGATGCAAACACTTGATGTGCAGTAATAAAGTAACTAAATACATGACTTTTACTCAAATCACTGCAGCTCATTGTCAGCTATAGCACACATGTATATGCTGAAGTACTTAACGCAGAGATCATCACTGTATCAGCGAATCCACATTTACTGCCTTTACATAAAGCAGCAGAAAATCAGAAATTGTGGCTCATCATTGACTGAAGCAAAGGCTCTACTCTCCAGCACAATGGTGAACAACAAAACTACATTAAACTAAACGATTTCTCTTGTGCAAACACACATTAATACAGTCAAGTTCAGTATTTACTCTCATTATCAGTGTATGACTTTGCCTAGTTTTTTTTTCTATGGATGTTCACAAATATTTTAGTTAAATTAACTTTTTTTTCATTTGGTAAATCTGACGTTTACATTTTACAGTATATTACTGTTTTTCCTTGACTTAACGGCAACAAACTGTAGAAAAACACTTTTTTTGCTGGCAACCATTAATTTACGGCAAGAAACAGTTGAAAAAACAGTTTTTTACTGGCAGCAGGGGTGCCAGTAAATAACTGTTTTTCTACAGTTTGTTTCCTGTAAATTAATTACAGTTTATTACTGTTAAATTATGTTTCATGCTGTTTTTTCTTCATCTTAAATCTTTAACCCTTTAAACCCCACAAGAAAATCCTCAGTTTTAAATGAACACTTATAATGTGTGCACACTACAGAGTGTTAGAGTAACACTGAATCAGTGAAGTTAATGAGATAATTCGGTGATTAATTGATGATTGAGCATTAGTATAAACACCTGCAGAATCACTGAAGGAAAGAGAAACACAAGATCTACAAATGACTTCAGCCACAGGCTTAGATGAAATCAACTGAATAAAAGAATACATCAAATCTCTCAAGATCTGATTAAACAACTATTAAAACAGCTTCACCAGATTCACATTACTAACCAGACTGACTTTATTTCTGTCAGATGTCTACAGAAGAACTTATGGAGAGTTAAATAGGTTTAGGTGTTTTTTTCACTACCATGATGGAGATCAGTGTTTACTTTAGTTGGGCTCTTGAACATGACTTTTCAACAACTAAGGTTTTTTTTTTTTTTTTTTTGCATGCTGTAACAATCCGTCTTTGGAACTTGTTATAGCAAAACAAAAGTACACAGAAGAAAAAAAAAATCTGATATTGTTGTTTATATATTGACAAGAACAAATACTATTATTTCTGATCTAATCCCGTGTCTCTTCTCTTATTGAATATTGATACTACAGCATAAGAAGGAACACTTCTGAGCCATAAGTTATAGAAGACTGTTAAGAAAATTTCACTCATAATAATAAAAAAAAAAAACCTTTGCTGAAATTTAGACAGAAACATCAAGAATCAGCGTATGAATCACAACAATGGTGACAATCCACAAAATAAATGAACAGATCAGTTCTGAACATCACAACACATGCTACTAAAACTTAAAACAAATGCAAAATTATAAGCACATAAGAATTCAAGAAAATAAGTAAACAATTCAGGGGCATAATTTATTCATGCCCCAATGCATGCTGGGAGTCATGGATGAGTTTTATCCTGTGCTGGTACCCAGCATGCATTGCATCATAAACCTTTTGATTGTCACCATTGTTGAGATTCATATGCTGATTGTTGATGTCTCTCTTTCAGTGTTGTGAGGACTGCTGCCCAAAATATTTAAAGCTCAAAATTTCATTAAATCCATATCCAGATAATCACATTACCGTTCAATCTTATAAAATTGTAGAAACAAACAAAAGAAAAGTGTTATTCACTCATATATTTCAACACCAAATTATTAATTGACTATTATAGCAACAAGCCAGTCTAGTAGATCATGCTTGACAGAAACCGTCATAGTCACTTGACCATGAAGTTTAATATTGCTCTAACAGATGTATCATAAAGATACAAATATAGCAATGAAACAAAAGTTGAAGTACAAAAGTCAAGGGTCAGGAGCCCAACTAAAGCAAACACTGATCTCCAAAATGGTGACGTCAGACGAAACAGTAACATTATCATCTAAATCTCTGTAATTCTCAATAAGATTTTTTGATCTCTGATCTCTGATCTGATAGAAATAAAGTCAGTCTGGTTAGTAATGAGTGAAGTTGATAAAGCTGTTTGTTGATTGTTTAAATCTTCAGTTGATTTCATCTAAAGCTGTGGCTGAAGTCAGTTGTATTTCTTGTGTTTGTCTTGTTTCTTTTTTCTTCAGTGATTCTACTCGTTAACAGCAGCTGTTGATCATTGTCTGAATTCACTAATTAGTTTTCATTCTCTCTGTTAGGTGGACTATATTAGTAAACTCATGTAGGGAATAGTGAATGAGGGTGTAGGGTGTGATTTGAAACACAGCCGCTGAGTGTCGACTTTGAACGTTGTTAATTTACGATATATAGCAGCAGGCTACCTTCTCTAAAACGATGAATATTACCCAGAATGCACTGTTTTACTGAAAAACAGTATGTTACTGTCGAAATTTGGCCGTTTTTTTACAGCGATTTTTAACAGTGTAGGCTGGTAACAGAAATACGCTAATGTGGTCACCTTTGCCAAATGTTGGTCGGGGGAGGGGTTTGTAACTTTCCTATAGTGTTGAATAGCAGTGATCTAATGTCTGATCACCTCGAGTGGGGAAACTTATGTGTTGGTAGAATTTGGGAAGAACTTTCCTCATATTCACGCTGTTAAAATCCCCAACAACGGTAAAAGCAGAGTCAGGATGAGCAATTTCCAATCCATTTATGGTGCTGTACAGTTCGTCCAATGCTTTAGTTTTGTCCACATGAGGCGGGATGTAAACAACTATGAAAATGACTGAATTAAACTCCCGTGGGAGGGTAGAAGGGGCGCACTTTAACGGAGAGCAGTTCAATACATAGCCTGTTCTGTGTCAGCAAAATTAACACCCAAAAAGGCATATATTTTAGAATAAACAAACTATTATAAATTATATAATTACTAGGGCCGGGATTTTAATGTGTTAATTGATATTAATTAATTACACAAAAAATAACGCGTTAACTAAGATTAATTTATTACAGAAAAAAAATCCCGCATTTTTAATAACTTATTTTTGCACTGCGGAATGTTCTCACTGGATGAGTTTCCGCGGACCGATTATACTGGAGCACCAACTAGCGTTCGCAAATCACCGCAGCTCATCGAGTCTCAAGTATCACCTCAACGCAAAACATATAGCAGCTAGCGTGGACTTTACACTTTATGTTGAACTATGTATTATTTTGTTGGTGCAACAGTTTTTGTTGAACTCTTTATCGTTTTGGCCAAGGTTATTGAGAGTTGGCCTTAGTATGTTATGGCCTCTGAAGCAACAGAGAGATGTTTTCTAATAGTCAGTGTCTCCAATGTTCTGAATGTAATTGACAGCATTGTGTTTTACTTAAAAAAAAAAAAAAATTTACGGAAGGTTCCAGCACCTATAAGCTTCCTGAATTTCTGAAATGTACTATTTCTAAATTGTTTCTAAATATGCTATTGCTACACTTCATGGCAAAAATTGCACTGGTCTGCTAGACTTGGTTGAACAAAAATAAACAATATTTTGTTGCTTAAGCTTATGTATTCAGTCATTATTCAATGTATACTATAAATCCATGTGAAAAAAAATTACTTCTCACTGTTCTCAGGTCAAATATTTATATGCGATTAAAATGCGATTAATTAATTACAAAGCCTCTAATTAATTAGATTAATTTTTTTAATCGAGTCCCGGCACTAATAATTACTAATTATAAATTGTAATATTACATTGTAGAACTGTACCACCAATCAAATTAAATAATTAACAGTGCAAAATTACAACTGTGTAATGACATGAGATTTGAAAATACAATTAATAAATGTTGGAAAATTACAATGCTACTTATTAAACCTGAAACTAATCCGCCATTAGGTGGCAGTAAATAACTTAATGAGTGAATCAACTGAGTCTGTGATGGGTATTGAAGAGAGAGGACTCAAATGCGAGGGCAAAATGACAGTCTTTAATCAAACAAAGGAAAGCCACAGGAAAATCCAACTAAGGAGTACAAAGATGAGAACCAAGGAAGACCCGAAGGCTGGATTTAACTAACACAGGAGACCTCTGTGGCTGGAACGACCAGAAGGCTGGCGAGGTGGAGGCTTGACCGGGCTCAGGGGAGAACCGGGGATCGGAGCTCGCAGAGCGGCGCGTCGCGGCGTAGAACAGCAGGTAAGGTTCTGTGGGGTGCAATGGGTGAGCACAGAGATGTACAGGTAAGGATAGCAGAAAACTAACTTCACCCCGGCTAGACAGGACAGGACAGGACAAGACAAGACCAATTGCTAACGTGGACGCCAAAACGGCAGGATGAGAACCAGGTGGAGGGGAAATTATCTTAATGAGAAGTGAAGACAGCTGTGACACAGAAGCGACGAGCGAGGGAGACAGGAGGGGATAAACCAGCAGGGGGAGACAGAGAGAGAAAAAGAGAGATATAGAGACAGGATCATGACAAGACCATGACAGTACCCTCTCCTCAAAGAGCGCCTCCAGGCGCTCCAGCGGGGAAATGCTGGCGAGACCGGAGGAAATCATCAATGAGCGAGGGGTCCAGGATATCCTTAGGGGAGACCCAACTCCTCTCCTCAGGACCATACCCCTCCCAATCGACTAAATATTGGTGTCCACGACCCCGACGCCGCCTATCTATGATCCTGCGGACGGTGTAGACCGGGGAGTCTTCGATACGAACGGCAGAGAAGGACGTGGGAGGGGGGGAGCGAGAGGCCGGTTTAATGCAGGAGACGTGAAACACCGGGTGAACACGACGAAGATTCTGCGGCAACCGGAGTTTGACGGCGACAGGGTTAGCGATCTTGATAATGCGGAACGGCCCGATGAAGCGGGGAGCCAGTTTACGGGAGTCAGACTGGAGGGGTAAATTAGATGTAGAAAGCCAAACTTTCTGACCCGCGACATAGCGAGGACTCTTGACACGCGATCTATTAGCAGCCACGCACATGCGTCTCTTAGAACGACAAAGTGCGGATCTCACTCTCTTCCAGGTTCGCTTACAGCGACTGATAAAGGTCTGAATGGACGGGCAGTGAGAATCGGTCTCTTGGGATGAAAATAAGGGCGGTTGATAGCCGAGGCAACACTGAAAGGGAGAGATACCAGAGGCCGAGGAAGGGAGGGAATTATGAGCATACTCAGCCCAGGAAAGCTGTTCGGCCCAAGACGAGGGATTGCGAAAGGCTAGACTGCGGAGCATGCGGACAACAATCTGATTGGCTTGCTCGGCCTGGCCATTAGTCTGTGGGTGAAAACCCGAGGAAAGGCTAGCAGTGGCACCTATGAGACGGCAAAATTCTTTCCAGAACTGCGAGGCAAATTGCGGACCCCTATCGGACACGACGTCGGTGGGTAACCCGTGATACTTAAACACATTATCAATCATAATCTGGGCCGTCTCCTTAGCAGAGGGCAGTTTGGTAAGAGGAATGAAGTGCGCCGATTTTGAGAAGCGGTCGACTACCGTCAGGATGACAGTCTTACCGGCTGAGGGCGGCAGACCGGTGATAAGGTCGAGAGCTATATGGGACCACGGGCGAGAGGGAACAGGTAGCGGTCGGAGGAGACCAGCAGGCGGAGAGTTGCCTGCCTTGGTGTGGGCACAAACAGAACAGGCAGCGATAAAACGGCGCGCATCACGTTCTAAAGAGGGCCACCAGAAACGCTGGCGGATAAATGCGATAGTACCTCGAGCACCGGGATGAACTGCTAGTTTAGAGGAATGGGCCCATTGAAGAACTGCTAATCGTGTGGGAACCGGGACAAAGAGGCTGCCCCTAGGGCAGTTACGGGGAGTAGCGACGTGAGAGAGAGTGCGCTTAACCTGTCTCTCGATTCCCCAGATCGTAGCCCCCACCATCCGACCGGGGGGAATAATCTCCTCTCGGGGGGTGCGGCCGATCGAGGGATCGAAAAGTCGAGACAACGCGTCAGGTTTACCGTTCTTAGAGCCAGGGCGGTATGAAATGACAAAATCAAAACGCGTAAAGAAAAGGGCCCAGCGAGCCTGACGCGAGTTCAATCTCTTGGCGGAGCGAATGTATTCTAAATTGCGATGATCCGTCAAAACAATAAAAGGAACAGTGGAACCCTCTAACCACTGCCGCCACTCACCCAAAGCCAGGCGGATGGCGAGGAGCTCACGATTCCCGACATCATAATTACGTTCAGCGGGGGAGAGGCGGTGGGAGAAGTACGCGCAAGGGTGTATCTTATTATCCGACGCTGAGCGCTGGGAAAGAACGGCTCCCACCCCTACCTCAGAGGCGTCGACCTCAACGATAAACTGTCTTGAGCTATCTGGAGTGCAGAGGATGGGTGCGGACGTAAAAAGTGTCTTAAGCCGGTCAAACGCCTCCTGCGCAGAACCGGACCAACAGAAACGAGACTTCACCGAAGTGAGGGCGGTGAGTGGCGCGGCCACCTGACTGAAGTTGCGTATAAAGCGGCGATAAAAATTAGCAAAACCGAGAAAGCGCTGTAGCGAGACACGAGACTCAGGGACGGGCCAATCGAGCACGGCCTGGACCTTGGTAGGGTCCATACTGATCCCCTCTGCTGAGATAACGGAGCCTAAAAACGTTATAGACGAAGCATGAAAGGAGCACTTCTCTGCCTTAACAAAGAGTCGATTCTCAAGCAAACGTTGGAGAACGCGGCGAACGTGCTGCACGTGAACGTGCTGCACGCGGTTCTGAGTGGGAGGGGTTGACTCGAGGCGGCGAGAGGAGACTCTTCTCTAGGCGATGAGCACGACGGCGCTGATCAAACCGTCTCTCCACCCGGATGGCCAGGTCGATAAGGTCGTCGAGCCGGGCGGGGATCTCACGGACGAGGACCTCGTCCCGCACCTCTGGAGACAAGCCTTCCAGGAAGCGAGCAGTCAGTGCGGGTTGGTTCCACCCACAGGTGGTAGCGAGGGTCCGGAACTCAACGGAGAAATCCGGCACGGATCGTCTTCCCTGCCGGAGTGTGGAAAGCCGACGGGAAGCCTCCTCTCCGTAGGCGGAGCGGTCGAAGACCCGGATCATCTCCTCCTTGAAGCGCTCAAAGCTTGAGATGCACTCTGCCCCAGTCTCCCAGTTGGCCGTTCCCCATTCGCGAGCCCGCCCGTGGAGGAGTGAAAGAACGAAAGCCACCTTGGCCCTCTCCTTAGCATATGTGACGGGCTGAAGCGAGAACACCACCTCGCACTGAGTAAGGAAAGCGCGGCACTGGGTTGGCTCACCCGAATAGGCCGGAGGATTGTTTATCCGAGGCTCCGTCTGACCAGGAGGACAATACGAGGCGGAAGGCTGGAGGCGGAGGTTGTGGACCTGGCTGGACAGCTCGGACATCTGGGCGGCCAAAGAACCGACGGCGTGTCGGGTAGCGGAGATGTCCTCCTCATGCTTCCCGAGGAGGACGCCCTGGTGCTCAACGGCGGTCTGGAACGGGCTGCCACTCGCTGAGTCCATCATATGGTCAGATTGTTCTGTGATGGGTATTGAAGAGAGAGGACTCAAATGCGAGGGCAAAATGACAGTCTTTAATCAAACAAAGGAAAGCCACAGGAAAATCCAACTAAGGAGTACAAAGATGAGAACCAAGGAAGACCCGAAGGCTGGATTTAACTAACACAGGAGACCTCTGTGGCTGGAACGACCAGAAGGATGGCGAGGTGGAGGCTTGACCGGGCTCAGGGGAGAACCGGGGATCGGAGCTCGCAGAGCGGCGCGGTCGCGGCGTAGAACAGCAGGTAAGGTTCTGTGGGGTGCAATGGGTGAGCACAGAGATGTACAGGTAATGATAGCAGAAAACTAACTTCACCCCGGCTAGACAGGACAGGACAGGACAAGACAAGACAAGACCAATTGCTAACGTGGACGCCAAAGGCAACGGCTTCATTCGGAAGTAACAATCTGACAAAGAGACACGGGAACGAGAGGGTAGAAGTAGCCCAAATAACGAGGCAGGATGAGAACCAGGTGGAGGGGAAATTATCTTAATGAGAAGTGAAGACAGCTGTGACACAGAAGCGACGAGCGAGGGAGACAGGAGGGGATAGACCAGCAGGGGGAGACAGAGAGAGAAAAAGAGAGATATAGAGACAGGATCATGACAAGACCATGACAGAGTCATTCATGGAACCTTTCCGTTCAAAAAGATGAATCATTTAGCTAAAGTTTGGAGAGTTTTGATTTGAGAATGAGCAAAATAGTTTTGCTTTGGTCTTTGTTTGGAACTATATTCGTTGGTGAAATACAGCAACAGTTAATATTGTGTCTAAAAAGGTAAGTAACTTGTTAACTAATTGTTTATTGAACTATGTATTTGCAATCGTGATACTCAGCAGAACAGCTCACTTCTGATGCTTCTTATATCATATGTTATAAATAAACTCAACAGTTGAACATTTACCTCATGTATTTTCTGTGAGTTTATGTGTGCCGTTAAGCTTGTTTTGATGTTGAATGAAACGTTAAAATAATAAGAATCAGTCTTGCGTTTCGCTGCTTCCTCAGTCTTTTTTTTCTGTGTGTTTTTTTTTTTTTTAATCAGGCTAACTTGTCCAGTTGGGCATATAAAGATGTCTTTCACTTATTATAGTAAGGCATCGAGTCAATATGGGACAGTTGAACACATATAAATGAATGAAATTTCAAATTTTGTTGTTCGTCATTTGTTTTTCGATAGATAGTAGTTTCTATGACAATCGTTCGCAATCGCATTGGGCTTTATTTTTTTTTAAGATAGGTAAACACTACTTTTAAATGCTCTCAATAAGAACATTTTACTTCCAAAAATCGAACATTTGGGGTAACTATTCTATGATAGCAATTCCCAGTTTACTGCACAGAAGTTACCAAGGCCACTAAATGTCAGGATAGGAGGCTATTGTGACATGAAATCGCTTATACATTAACTCAAATAAATATAAAAAGGATATATTTCTCAAGTATAATTAAGTGAACTTACCAGGAATTATGAATAAAGCCTCTTATCTTCAATCGTTCTCGAGCTGCTCCAGTCGGCTGGGTTTCTGATTTAAATGATGCGTGCGCAATCCCATAATGCCACACTACAGTAAGTTAGTGTAAAAAGCAGGAACTACAGTGACAACAGCTGCTTCTTGTAAATGAATTACAGCTGATGTGGAAATATACTGTTAACAACTGTAAAACCTTATTTGACCCATAATGGATTGCGAATTACAGCTGCATCTTGTAAAATGTTTATACAGTAAAATTCTGTACAATTTTGCTGTAGAAACTACAGCAATTTTTTACAGTGTATTATTTATGATGTAAATAGGCTGTGTAGTTCACGCATGTTTCAGTATAGATGGAAAATAATCATAATTAACAATATGTCAAAGTGCTAACGCTGAACGACTGCTGTTTCCAGTGAATATGTGCGCAAGGCAACAGTGCGATCAAACAGCTGAAACAAATAATACTTAATTTTTGGTCACACATAAGGCATAATTCAAAAATGCTAAGTGTTGGTAGTTTGGAAAAAATAAAGCATAATAACAGAGTTAAGACTAATTATTGCTAAATGATGGACCGTTCCCATTTCGCTCTGCATATGGAACCTGAAGATTTTTTTTTAAACCAAGAATGAACCGAAATGAAAATGAAATGAAAACATTTAGCATATATATATGTATACACACATAGGCCTTATATTTATCTACTGTTTAATAAAAATAGCATGCATACGATCCTTTGTGTAAAGGTCTTCTTTTAATTTTTGTTTAGTAGACTGTAGCCTAAGACTATCCTACAGTTTGAAATTATAAAAAAAAACTATTATAAAATAACAATGTTATATCATATTATATGTTGTTTTACTTCCTTCTTTTATCTCATTTTACAATTACATTCATTTCGTAATCCGTCCCTTTGCGCCACCTGGTGGTAGTTTTGCAAATGATTTTAACACGCTACTGAATTACAGCGGCGGTACACATGGCGATAAAGCCCAATTAGGCTGTCCACCATCTGTATCTGAAAAGCTCTTCTCCACCTTGAACTTCAATATGTCAAAGTACAGGTCCAGACTTACTGATAAGCATCTTCAAGCCATACTGAGGGTTTCAAGTGTTTTCTCCCTCAAGCCAAATGTGTCTCAGCTGTGTGAGAGGAAGCGAGGAGTAGGCAAGAGAAACCTAAGTTCCGAAGAACCGTTCATGTTCATGAAAAAAAAAAACGTTCAGAAAGGAATGTTCAAATTCAGAGGAACAGTTCATGTTTCGAAGGAACATTAATGTTGAAGTACTGTTAATAATAAAGACTGAGATGATTGGATCAGTTGTGCTCCTTTTTTGTGGAATACTTGATGCGGCCCAGCCTGACCCAGACTCTACCTCCAGCGGCCCCCAGGTAAATTGAGTTTGAGACCCCTGACATAATCATGACATACTCATAGATCGATTACAAAACTATACAGGTATTCAAGGGCAGGCACTAAGATGGTTTAGATCCTACCTGTCCGATCACTAACATTTTGTTTATTTAAATGGGGAGTCATCTCATTTATCACCAGTAAAATATGGAGCGCCACAAGGATCCGTCCTAGGTCCCCTTATATTTTCAATATAAATGTTGCCCTTGTTAATATTATTAGAAAATACGTAATTAGCTTACACTACTGATGATACTCAGCTATATATCTCAACGATTCAGATACCAGATTCAACTTCTAAATTATCTAAACTAACAGAGTGTGTTACAAATGTAAAAGATTGGATGACCAATATTTTTTTCTTATTAAACTTGGATAAGAAAGAGATTAATTATTGGACCAAAAAAACAGTACACAGAATTTTGTAGATTACAATTTGCAACTAGACGGATGTACGGTTACTTCCTCTACAGTCAAAAATCTGGTTGTCATATTAGAAAGCAACTTGTCTTTTGAAAATCATATTTTTCATGTTGCAATAACTGCATTCTTCCATCTTAAAAACATTTCCAAGCTACGAAACATGTTATCTGTTTCTGATGCAGAAAAGCTAGTTCATGCATTCATGACCTCTAGACTGGACTATTGTAATGCTCTTATAAGTGGTTGTCCTGCTTCTGTAATAAACAAGCTACAGGTAGTCCAAAACGCAGCAGCTAGAGTCCTTACCAGGTCAAGATAATATGATCATATAATCCCAATTTTACAGTCTCTGCACTGGCTACCTATTAAGTTCCGTATCAGTTACAAATTATCATTACTTACCTATAAGGCTATAAATGGTTTAGCTCCTGCATACCTAACTAGCCTTCTACCATGTTACAATCCATCACACTCCCTAAGGTCACAAAACACTGGATTTTGGTAGTTCCTAGCATAGCAAAGTCCACTAAAGGGGGTTGAGCTTTTTTTACATTTGGCTCCCAAACTCTGGAATAGCCTTCCTGATAATGGTCGGGGTTCAGACACACTCTCTGTGTTTAAATCTAGAAAAACGCATCTCTTTAGCCAAGCATTCGAATAATGTATCTCTTAAATTGTGAGTGTAGTTTCATCTGATCAAATGCGCATTCTTATTTTTTAGCTTGGGTTAAACTAATTAATTTTACTTTGTTGGAAAAGCAGCTATGCTAATGATGTCCCTATTTGTTTCAATGTTTTGCCACTGGATTTACATGGTAACTAGGATTTACACAAGCTCCAGTCTGGATCCAGAACACCTGAGAAGAGATGATGCTGACCCGCAGAGGACCCCAGATGATGCTAACCCTGAATTAACAAACAGAACTAACAAATATTGCTACAAGTGTGACTGCATCATATAATAATTGCTGTTAATAATGTTCATAGCCTGGCTGACTACGTCTTGTATTAATTTTTCTGAAAAATCCTGTCACATGTGCACAAACTAACATTCACCCATAATAAGCTACTACTAAACATTGTAGAAACGTAATTTTCTGTAAAGTTGCTTTGTAATGATTTGTATTGTAAAAAGCGCTATACAAATAAACTTGATTTGAATTGAATTTAATAATTTAGATGAAACAAAATAAAATTAATGAAACAGTTTGCACAATTTTTAAGGCATATTCCTCTGAAATAAGTTATAATAACTAATATACTATAATGCCCTATACAGTAGTCATCATTTGAAATGGATCATAAACTTTCTTCAAAGTTCTCCTAAAACTAATATGACGAGTCCTATCTAATCCTGCTCAGCAAGTTTCATACCCTCATAAGACACTGTCCATAAGAAAGATCAAGAGATTCACACATTTATATCAACCTCCAAAAGCTATACAGAACTACCCCCAACCCCCTCCAGCTGAACTGAATTCTCTCTTTTTTTGGATTTAAGAAATGGTGCTGCCATGAAAAATGCCTGCACTCACAGCAGCCTTACTCTTTTTATTCATTATTTTCTCGCAGCCCATATTATTATTTTCACATGACCATAATAATAACAAATTATCAATTGAAAATTAATCATTATTTTACAAAAATTATTGTTATTTTCTACAAGAATAAACATGATAACATTATTAATTTGTATAAATAATTTAAGCAATTAAAACCTTTTTTTAACTTGAATTTCAATACTATTTAACTGACTTTAAAATCTCAAGAATTTTATAAGTTAAAAAGGGTAAAATGTCACAGTGAATGACTGCATAGGCTAAATGAACTTGTGTTAAGAATATAATTAGAACTAACAATATAATTAGATTTTTTTATTTTTTATGAACAATTAATGTATAAAATGGGACATCAACCTTTATATCAAACATTTTTAAATCATGCACAGCATGAGCAACTGAGCAACGCAGGAGACGGATCTGCACCAGAGCGCATGAAGTGAATGTGCAGCACAGTCATTTTCAGATGGACAGAATAAATAAACTGACACTTTTTCTTTAAATATTGAACCAGCCAGGCCAATGTTTCGGACTTCTCCAGAAGGTCTAGGTGGCTAGTCCATCCGTGGCTGTCAGTCCAGAAATGGGAAAACAAACTGGCATTTCTTATTTGAAAGTTTAACTCAGACATTTTCTTGTAAATTAAAAAGTAATGCATTACTTTACTAGTTACACAACTCACGTTACTTGTAATACGTTACCCCCAACCCTGTTTATAACATGAACTTAAGTATAACTCCATCCATGTCCATTGCATCTGTTAACATTAGTTAATGAACTATGAACCAACATTAATGGTCATTGTATAATTAATATTTAATATCAATTCTGTTTAAAAAGTATGGTTCAGATTTTTGACATCTTAATTTTCATTGAAGGGATAGTTCACCTAAAAATGTAAATTCTGTAATTCTAGTAAGGACATTGGTAAAATAGTCCATGTGACATCAGTGGTTCAACCATACCAAGTTCAACTGAGAGTACCATGATGCATGTGTGTGGTGCTGCTGATGAACAACATCACGCATGCACTGCGTCTTGTTTACGAGCAAAGGAATGCATATGTATGTGTCATGGTACTCTTGATAATGGAAGAAGATAGTGATGTGGGGGAGAAGAATTGATAAATAAGAAAGTATTCTCATAGCATCATAAAATTAAATTTGAACCGTTGATGTCACATGGACTATTTTACCAATGTACTTACTACATTTCTAAGTCTAGTTATGTTTGAGTTACTTTGCTGTCTATAGAAGGTCAGAAAGCTCTCATGCAGCTTTTATTGGATGAATAGAACAATTTAAAATAAATAAAAAATATCTTAATTTGAGTCCCGAAGATGAACAAAGGTCTTACGGGTTTGGAACGACATAAGGGTGAGTAATTCACGATAGAATTTTCTTTTTTGTGTGAACTATCCATTTAAGTGTCAATTTGCCTGTTCCGGTTGATAAATCAGTTATTGGCTGTTGTGGACCAGCCTAGTTATCGGAATCCACCTCCAGTTGAAAGATGGTAGGCTCAAACCCAAAAGGGGTTTGATCCATGAAAGCATTATGACTGATCCAAGTTCTCCTCAAATACATACCTATGACACTCCAGGGGGACAGTCCCTCTATTAATATTGAAAAAAGTATGTAAATTATACAGTTTGTGCATGATTGTATGTATATATATATATATATATATATATATATATATATATATATATACACACACATAATTTATTTCTTTACTTTTTTTCAGGTACCTAAAGATTGTCCGGCCAATGGAGACTCATGCTCTGCAGATGATTCATACTGCCCGGTACATTTCTGTGGCAACTTGGCTGTGCTTGTTAGCCTTGTCTTCCATCTACTTAATCCTTTTTCTACAGAACTTCCAGGGTCAAATTCCTGATGCGTTTACTTGTGAATCCAGCCAATATTTACCACTCAGTGTGACCTACAAAAGTATCCACTGTATGACCTTTGTGAGCTTCATTTTTGTCCTGGTATCTCTGCTTCTGCTGTACTGGAAGACTCATCAAAAGCTCAGAGAAGTTCAGTTCTCTTCACAGGTCAGTTTCAGAAGCGAAACATTCAAAACGTCTAAACACAACATGCTAGTGCTGGTGGTCATTTTCTGTGTGTGCTTTGTTCCCTATCAACTGGTGAAACTGCCATACATATTTATCAAACCCCTGCTGCATGATTGTACATCAGTCCATACATACTACATCTTGAAGGAGATCACCATCCTACTCACAGCACTAAATGCCTCTTTGGATCCACTTATTTACTTTTTCTTTTGCAAGACCTTCAGATCCCAGTTTAATTTTAGAGGTCGTCAACCTGTTAATGAATAAGGATTGGATGGTTTTTGTATTATTGTGACTTTGTTGTATTATTTGTGATGTGATCTTTGTTGTTTTACAATTGTCAGAGTATGAGTACCTTTGACAAAACAAACTAGGTGTAAATGAGTGAATTTGCAAACAAGTTCTTGTTGCACTCATTTTCTGAGTAATTCTGTCAAATCAACCAAAAAAAAAAAAAAAAAATGAATCACTATATGATGCACTATATTTTTTATTATACATACTTTTATTGTACAATAATTTCTGACCAATATTTTGGTTTCAAACATTGAAAATTGTATTGGTCTCAAATTACCAGTAAATTCTGTGACATCATTAATCAGACAGCTGCTCCTCCCGGTGTTGTGTTTGTAAACATGGATGGTTACACTGTTACTGTTATCATAACCTATAAGGAACATAGATAAAATGCTCATAAATGACTTTAAAAAGCTTTATGCCTTGTTTTACTGACCCTTCTCTTATGAAAAATAACCATGGTTTTATTATAGTAAAACTGTAGTAACCCATGGTTTTTTGGCGTGTTGACTACCATTTGTATAACCACAGATTTACTTCAAATACCATGGTTAAACTATGGTTAATTTAGCAAAACCATGGTTAATTTGTGATTACCATGGTTTAACTATAGTAACCATGTATTTTTGGTTTTATTTGTAGTAAAACCATGGTTAATTTTCATAAGATTTGGCATGTGTTTTTATACAATAGAACGTACAGGGTTTTAAACCTATGAACTTGAAGTATAAACTGCTAATTGTATTCAAAAAAGTAATAAATAAACTAATCTTATAAGTCCAAAGAACATTCTGCTTAAGTGTTAATGGCATAAGTCATTAAAGAAGATATAGCAATATTTCATATGGGCCCCCTATTAAATTGTTTTTTATAATAATTCGCTGTAAGTCTAACTTACTATCGATTTCAAAACTCTTACTTAAGTTTGCAAAATAGAATATAACCTGAAACCACACACACTGACTACACACAAACTGAGAAAGGTAGCTGCAATAGGCAACTATGTGCAGAAAACACCACCAGCAAGCAACTGACAAGGACAGCGAGCCGCAGCATTGGGGGAATTGGTGATCCTCTGCCCATCTTGACTTCTGAGAGACACTGCCAATCTGAGAGGCTCTTTTTATACCAAGTCATGGTGCCAATTGACCTAGGCCCGGTTCCCTGATAACGCTCACTCTTAGTGCGCTGAGAAGACCACGAAATATATATCTTACCAAAGTTGTTTATGTTCCTAAGTGTGTTCCCCGAAGTGTCCCTTAGGAAGATTCTTAGCACGCTGCCTCTTACGTCCGACATTACAAGATTGCTGTCCCAAGTAATGGTGCTGAATTAGTTGGCATCGATTGCTCAGGAATTGATTTTCCACTTCACGCGAAGGTGCATTACAGCTTAAAGAAAGACAACACGTTCTATGCAAATGAAATATTCCTCAAATTATTCCAGTAACATTTATTCATAGACTTTAAATTAAATGATCAAATGGTCAGTAATATGTTCACACGATAAGTTGTGAGGGTTAGATGAACCGGGTATTCCCTCGCTAATTATCCACCCTTCTTAACCCGTTGTGCCACTTGTGCCGCTTCTTGACATGGGTATAACGACTTCTAAAAATTATTTAATACACTTTTATGTTAATGGTACAGTACTTTACAATCAGAATTGATTGGCAAGCAGCTGCAGTTACTTCTGTTTAATGAGGTATTGATTGCCATTGGTTAATATTTTCAATAAAAAGCAACCTATCTACAATGAACTGGGAGAGAGAGTTAGATACAGAATATGGTGGGGAAGCAATGTAAAAAAAAAACAAGCTTCCTGTCAGAGGAACTTGAAGTTTTGCTGGACCATGCCACCAGGGCAGAGATCACACCCCTATGGTCCACTATAACCTGCACGTTTATGGCCGCGTATCCTTTCGCGTTATGTACGCCTGATAAATCACTGATGGATTGACGATAGGGATGGGTGTGCCATTCACCAGGATGTAATCCTGGCATGGCGCAGAAAGGGTGTTGGTGAAAGTCTGGACGCACCTCCACACAGAGGTCTTGCTAAGGCCGTAGCGCTTACTGGACGCCATCATGCTTACCCATTTAAAGATCTTAGTCATTTAGAGCCAAATTGTTTGCCAGATTTTAATTATCAAAAGTGATTGCCAATTCCCTTTAATTGCATTATGAAATAGCCTAGGCTAATTACCACCATATTAGTTCTTAAAATGTCCATAACATAAAATCATTGTTGAGCCACAACATTGTCAACAAACCATAGTTTGGTTTCTAAAGACTGCTGTACAGTAGCGTTTTGAGCTCAAACAATGCTAAGAGAGAGCATATAAATGGTCCAGACCAACATTACAAAAATGTGACTTACAGAAGATATACTTAGCGTATGAACGTGTCTGGAATCATGCCATAAGGTTAAGAGAGAGGTTAAAGAATAGGTTAAGAACTACTTAGCGATAAGAACATTTTGGGGAATCGGGCCCTAATAAGTTGCAAATTGGTCCTCCAGCTGTTCTTTATATGTACGTTTAACTTTTCCGGCCTCTTATTGCTACCTGTCCCAGATTTTCTTTGGAATGTGTAGCTCTCATGAAATCCAAAATAAGCCAATATTTTACATGACATTTCAAAATGTCTCACCTTCAACCTTTCATATGTTATTTATATTCTATTGTGAATAAAATTTAAGTTTATGAGATTTTTAAATTATTCCATTAATTTTTTTCTCACAATTTGTAGTGTCCAAATTTTTTTTGAATCAGGTTTGTATATACAACTTATTTATTTGTGTGTGTGTGTGTGTTTGTGTGTGTAGGCCTAGAGGCCTAAAAGCCTGTTTGTGCCAAAAGACACTGGCCAAAGTCCATTGCATGGATCTGGACTAGAACTTCCAATTGGCGTGGGCCAGATGTGACCCAGAAGATTTTCGCTTCCTGGGTTGATTCTTTGGTGAAATTAGCTGCTGAGTTCATGGGTGGAATAAACATGGCAGGACTTTTATTTTCTGAACCCTGGACTTACCACCTCTGAGCTGAAGTCAGTTGTAGTTCTTGTGTTTCTCTTTTCTTCAGTGATTTTGTTTGTTAACAGCAGATGTTCATCACAAATGCTCAATCAGCAATTAATTATTCACATTATTATCTCATTAACTTTAACACTGCTTCAGTGTTCCTTTAACACTCTTTTAGTGTGGGACCATATATGCTCTGAACAGTGTTAATTGTGTGTGTGTGTGTGTGTGTGTTATATATATATATATATATATATATATATATGGATAAATAATATATGTTTATCTCGGTTATCTGCACTAATTAGACATTCAAAAGGCACTTTATACCGGCGGTGGCGGTATAAAGTGCATTTGCAGCTTTTGACCGCTTTAACCACAAGTTATCAAACAAGCATCAAAGCACATTTTCGCTAATAGACATCAGTTTTGCCTCACTGACGTGTTAGATTTAATGGCTTCAGTCAGGGAAAATGAAAGAAAAACACTAGTTAAAATATTTTATATATTTAATATCCACAGACGAAAGTTTGGTACTTATGAAGTTATGTGCATTTCTTAGAACGAATTCAAGCAGGATAAATGTCAAGCTTGTGCCTGAACCTGTGATTATATTTTCTCTAATCTACATGGTATTAAACCATATTTTAGATTTGACACATTTAAAAGGTGTGCAGTATTATTTATACTATATTAATTATGCGTTATATTATTCAAAATAAATTGTGGTTAACTTTGCATCGGAGCATTAAAAGTGACAGCCTATTTTAGGGGGGTTGGCTACATGGATTGATATGCAAAATGTCAATATTTTCATATATTATGCCTATATTTTAATTTATATTTTCAATATAAATGTATTTTTTCCTTTAATAAAACAACATGCATTTTTGTTATTCGTTACCTGTCCTTTAACTTATTGGGGAAAAACATTTGTCTGTAAACTGATTAAGAAGTTGTTGCATGTTTAAACATGAAACACTGTATAATTTCGTTCCCATTATTTATGCCTAATTAGCCTAAAACAAGAAACGAATAAAATTAAACCTGCACGATTAAATCTTTGTAACTCTAAAGACAGATTAATAAAACGTTCTCACGATTAAACTCAAGTTCTCTAATTATAATCCACAAAATACACACGATGTAAAAAAGAGCTTCATTAACTGACAACATAAGTGATTTTAAAGGGAGCCTTCTTTACTTGCTTTTAGTGCTGGGCGATAGCATAGGCCTATGGCCTAAAAAAAAATAAAAAAAAATCTGATTTATGATTTAAATCGATTTTAAAATCAATATTCAAATGAAAAAAACATTTTTCAAAACAAGTTTTAATATAGTTATAAACTTATAACTGAGACAAGATGATAAAAAACTGTGATGTTATTACATCAATGCTGGAAAGACCTTTATTTTATTTTTTTTATTTTTTTTTATTATATATATATATATATATATTTTTTTTTTGTTAATACTAACCCATCAGCTGTGCAAATTTTGTTTGTGAGGAAAATAACAGTACATTTTTGTCAGTTATTTTATCTAAACAGATCGATTAATTTCTTCAAGATTGCAAAATCAAATAGCCTACTGATAATGTAGTAGCACTGTAAGATTACATTTGTTTGAATGCATTATTGCTAAAGCGATTGCGTGTGACTGTGCTTTATCTGTTTAAATCATGCTTTAACCCGAAAATAATCAGTAAAAGAAACAGACAAACTCATATAGCATTTAACATCCCGCTCGACTATTGCAGTCATTATAACCTGATCAAGCCATATAGCTAAATATATGTTTAACATGAATTATTGCTGAATATGCACTTATATTTCGGGCTGTTGGCATGAATTGTATTCGTGATGGAGGCTCCAGTCAGAATCACACCGCTCCGCTCATCCTTTGCTTTGCGGCGTGTGTCTGTCTCAGACTTGCGGGGGAGGGATGAGCCACTCTGAACTACGGGAGCCTGAGTGGTGCGTCGGCGGATGTTAAAAAGAAAACCGATTTTCATTCAAACAAACCGATGTAAATTACAAATTCGAGTTAATTGATAAAATCGATTTATCACCCAGTCCTACTTGTATTCATATTATTTAATGAAAAAAAAATGCAGGTGTGTAAAATATGTGCAAGATTTGAACTGCGTGTGTGATGGTAGATGTGCAGCTTTTATTCTTATTTATTTTATCTTCATTACAAATCTTGTTTGGTTTCATTTTGGAAAATTGAATGTAAAAAATAATTTTCGTTGTAATGCAAAATGTGAAATAATAATCATATGCAAGTATTTGTGCAAAAATTATTAATTCGCATTAATGACAGGGCATTAATATTCAACATTCAACAATCTGTGAATGTTGCATTTCTCTGTCGGAGAGAGCCAGCACTGTGAATTTCATATTGCAGCAGACAAGAAAATATTTGTTTATTAATAAATAATTAAAATGTCTCATTTTTCACAATTATTAGGCTACTTCTGCATGTACTTTGTGGAAAACTTAATGCATGTGCTTGAGTGCGGAATATATTAAGATTTGTTCATGTAAATTTAATATAAACCTCTGATTAGTTGAATATAACAAATGGACGACTAGAACTAGAAAAGTCTTATGTGGGGACAGAACCTTTTTTTTTGTCTTAACCAAAACAACAGTCCTATATAAACCTATATAAATATATAACTAACACCAAAAACACAACCCCCTCCTGGGGGAAGTCGTGGCCTAATGGTTAGAGGGTTGGACTCCCAATCGAAGGGTTGTGAGTTCTAGTCTCGGGCCGGACGGAATTGTGGGTGGGGGGAGTGCATGAACAGTTCTCTCTCCACCTTAAATACCACGCTTGAGCAAGGCATCGAACCCCCAACTGCTCCCCGGGCGCCGCAGCATAAATGGCTGCCCACTGCTCCGGGTGTGTGCTCACAGTGTGTGTGTTCACTGCTCTGTGTGTGTGCACTTCGGATGGATTAAATGCAGAGCACAAATTCTGAGTATGGGTCACCATACTTGGCTGAATGTCACTTCACTTTCATTTTCCAGCTGAACAGAATTCGGTCTGTGTTTTGGCTCTGGGGAACGTTGTGTTGCTGGGCTGAGGCTGAAACATGCCCAGAGTAACACATTTTAACGGATTAATCCTTTTTTCATTTGCTGCATGTTTTCTTTATTTATTTTTAAACAAAAAAAAATAATTTAAGTTTGTGAGAGGAAAAAATATATATATATTAATCTTGTATAGGTTTAATTTTAATGTATTAATGACCTATTTTCGTTTGCTGCATGTTTTTTTTTTATATTATATAATTCATGTATAAATTGCATTTTATTACATTTAGAAATAATAACGGCTGGCCTAATAATGTTATCAAGTACAAACAGGATATATTTAATTCCCTTCACTTTACAACAAATCCTTTAAATTTAACAAATATATCAGAACAAAACACGAATTAAAAATATAGAATTCTAGTGGATAAATATAATTGCAGTATATAATAAAATACGCTTAGCTATAAACAAACAAAAAATTATAATAATTTAAAGCTAAGCCTAAGGTAAGGTTGGGCTTTTTCATTCTCTCAGGAGAAATCCGTTTCCATATTCATGATGTTGCCCATTTGAAGCTTAGGTATTATTCGTGAGGTAAAATAGGCTTTTATTGTACACGCGTGTTTCAGTACCGATGTAAAAAAATCATAATTAACAATATGTGGAGTAAGTGGATCACTGCTAACGCTGAATGTCTGGTGAAAGACTGCTGTTTCCAGTGAATATGTGCACGAGACACCAGCGCGATAAACAGCTGAAACAGAAAATACTAAATATTTGGACACACATAAGGCATAATTCAAAAATGCAAAGTGTTAGTAGTAGAAAAAATCAAGAATGAAAACAGAGTTAATAATAATTATTGCTAAATGCTGGACAGTTCCCATTTCGCTCTGCATATGGAACCTGGGCCCAGTTTTTCAAAATGTTTAATCCGGATAAAATTGATCCAGATTTAGTAATCCTTTTTTTTGCGATCCGTGATCACGTAATCCACCTTACTTTTGGATCCAGTTTTTTAAAGCAGCATCGGATTGGATCAATCTGATCCGTATAGGAACTTTTCAGGATCACCAAATCTGGATAACCAGTGCTGGATAACCAGTGCTCAAACAGGATAGGACATCACAATGTAGAACTATAGATATGTAAAGAGCAACAAGTAGAATAGCCAGTGTGGGGTCAATATAAGTTTGTTTTTATTTGAAATGAAAACCCACACATTTAAAAAAAAAAAAAAACTAAAAACAAGAAAAACCCCACCCCATCCTCTTCCAGCAGTCCGCTCATCTGAGACCTACAACACAAACACTGTACATTGAGGATATTTATAACAAGTATCAAGTATAGATGTATTGAATAAAAAAAAAAGACTTAATGTAAAAAATATTTTCAATTGTGATGAATATATATATCAATTAGTGACAGAATAAAATGTATTGTTTTTGGTCAATTTTGACAGCTATTTGGGGGATTATTTATAAGACCAAACTCTTTCTACTTTGCTGTAGGCCTATACTGAAAGGCTGAATACGTTAAAGCCTACCTAATCACTGTAGCCTGATGGATGAACAAATAAAATTAAAACCTTATGAATAAATAGGATATCTTGTAAGATACTGCATGATCCAAATATAGTATTATTTGATACATTTTTAAAGTTTTCATTACATTTTGGCCATGAAATCCACGCTGAATCCACCCTTTTGATGGGATCAGTTTAATCCAGATTTTTTGGATCAAAGTGATCCAAATCCTACAAAAAAGTTCTAAAAAAACCCAATCTAAAGGTTTGATCCGGATCAAAACCAAGATTGGATTACGTGATCTAATCCGATTATGTAATCCGTTTTTTCTTTTGAAAAACAGATTTTCAAGATTTGATCCAATCCGTTATCCAAAATCCTACTGGATTACTTTTGAAAAACCGGGCCCTGGAGATTTTTTTAAAACCAAGAATGAACCGAAATGAGAATGAAATGAAAACATTTAGCTTTTTATCCACACTGTAAATCCCAACAAGTTAACTTAACTCAAACCATTTGAGTAAAACAGATTGCCTTGATTTAAACCATGTAAGTTAACCGTAAAAGTAAACTTTTCATTTAAGTAATTAAGTGATTAACTAAGTGATGATTGAGAATTAGTGATGAACAGCTGCTGCTTACAAACAGAATCACGTTCTGTCAGACGTCTACAGAAGATCTTATTGAGAATGAACTAAGGTTTAGATGTTGATATATTGTTTCATTTGAAGTAACCATGTTAGAGATCAGTGTTTGCTTTAGTTGGGCTCTTGACCCTTGATTTCTGTCTTAGCCTTTTCTCTGACTGTTATAACCCTGTGTTTCTAAAACGGTCCGTGTATCTTTTGGTCATTCGATTTTCTATTTAAAAATAAATAAAGATAAATGAGAAACAGTTTGATTTTCGTTTTTTCGTTTTGTTTAAGAAACGGAAAACAAAAATTTAGCTGGATTTTTCGTATTTTTGTTTGTGGGTAAAAAAATCAGATTATGCTTTAATATTTGTTTGAATGTGTGGGCGGCGCTGAAACGCCCCTTTCATCCCTTCTGTACTGCACCGACAAGCGGCCACCGGAAGCTCAGTTCATTTTCACCAGGAGAGAAGCGGCAGATGGCAGAGTTTATTAATCCTGCCAATTCTTTTTTTTTTTTTTTTTTTGACCAAACAGAAATTAATTTATTCAATGACATTTGAATTTTACTGTAAGATCTACAATGACAAATATGTGCAGATTTTTTGCCTACTAATTTTATTCTATGCCTATTTAAGAAAAACCTCAGCATAACATGTTTTCATTTGCTATACAAACAACAGCAACTGAAACTTTATCTTGTAGAGTGTAGTCTGCACTTCTCCGATCGGCGGATCCCGATCCACAGCTTCCATCCTGATAACAAGAGGAAAGAGGGTCCGTGTACGTTTTGATAGTTTGTTTTCCAATGTGAAATGAAATAAGCAGAAACGAGAAAATGGCCCCTTTATTTGTTTTTTCGTTTTTTGAAAAAAACGAAAAACGAGATTTCGGCTTGATTTTTCGTTTTTGAGTTCAGAGGCATAAAACGAATAAATGACTTCAAAATTCGTTTTCCACATGTGGGCGGTCCTAAGACGCCCCCTTCCGCCGATTGGTCAAGCAAATCTGAGCATGTGACGTCATCAGTTGTCGCTCAGGTATGTTCAACAAAATAATAGTCCTCTAACGTTACTATGGCTACCGATTCTTAAACTGTGCAGGGCAGGTCCTGTTGGGCTTTCTTCTGTGCAACTTTACGCGTTTCACAGAAATCTTTACATCAGAAATATTAAATATTAGTCTGCCACCAGCCCGTTTTAATTAGCGGTGCGGAGTTAAATCTGTGTGGTGAAGTTGCGCTAGACAGCGCCGAGCGGGAGAGGATCAATGACCAGTGTTCGGTCAGCAGTCACAACTTGGTACCGATGATGGGGAAATACATTTTTACTGAAAATGACCCGCGAGTATGATTGACAGGACGATAGCGGAGACAATTAAAAGCGCAATATAACGTCTGTTAACAAAAAAAAAAAAAAAAAAATATATATATATATATATATATATATATATATATATATATATATATGTGTGTATGTATATATATATATATATTAATATAAGTGACTTTGTCTTTGTTTTAAATCAAATAATTGTGAACCACAAACCGAGCCTTCATTTTAAAGGGCGATTTCCAAATATACTTTATTTATTTGTTATAATATGGGTATTTTATGTCACCCGTCTTATTAGTTTGATTATAGGCTATACGCGATTTTTTGTTTTTGTTTTTATTATTGTACTATTTTACTGTTGTTTTTTAATTAACAATATATCATAACAACTTAAAAAGATCAAAATCTGCAGAAGACATTAACAAATAACATTGGTGTTGTCATAAGGCAAAATAGACAAAACACATCTGCTTTTCCTCTAGATCACTTTACAGTGTGATGGAAATAAACTTTTCTTAAAGCGTGTTGTATATCACCACAGCTTTATTGGCACCCTTCTATATGTGTTGTATACTGTAATAGACAGTTGTCCTGCAAAATGATGAGGTTTGGTAAAAAACAACAACATTGCGAGCAAATGTCGAATTGTGTTTTGAAATTTAAATCAACAACGTAAGAGGCTTCAGGCTGTCTGATGAACTCTGTATGGACAAACACCCAGCTTTGCAGTATAGGTGGCACAGAAACAGCATCTGACCTGGCATTTAGATGTACTTTACACACTGTCTATTGCAGCACTGTGAATTTACATTGCAATTTCATTCTAAGAGGCTATTAAATGTGAAGTGACAACATGAAACACTACTTTTAAGTGTGTGAATGTGTGTGTGTGTGTGTGTGTGTGTGTGTGAGTGTGTGTGTAAAAGCAAGAAGTCCAGTCCTGGCTGTATAATCAAACAATAAAACGAGAAACAATGAATGCCATCAAGAACATTTTTTATTCCACAGGAACTTGATCCAGTTCACTTGTTAAAGGATACTCCACTTTAAAATAAATTCTGTCATCATATACTCACTCTCATGTTTTTTCAATCCTTTATGAATTTCTTTCTACTCTCAGTCCAGCCTCTCTCCTTGTTAAACCATGGTTTATCACATGATCGACTACTGTAGCCCTAATCTCATTCGAGACCACTCTTCTTGTTCCTTGTCCTCCATTTCTGACTCTTCCTCTTCCTTCCCTTCCTCCCCTTCCAACTCCTCTTAGTCGAACTCATCCTCTGGCTCTCCCTCCAACTCCTCTTACTCTGTCTGCATTGTTTGCATCTATTGTCCAAAACCTATTACTTGACCTTTGGCCTATTTATAGGCCACTAGTAAAGTTATGATTGGTTGCTGTTAAGTAAAGCAACAAGTGTTTGCACATGTGAGGAGTTAGTGTGAGGCACGGATGAATTAGTGTGGCATTTTGATTGGTTGTGTTTATAAAAGGAAATCAAGAAACTTCCTGTCAGATTTTTGTGTGTTGTATAGAAAATTGTGTGTTGTGTTTTGCAAAAAGTGTTTAACGAAATTGAAAACTGAGTAAAAGGCCAAACATTTGTGTATGGTTTTGCAGATTTAGTGTGTGGTTCTGGTGTTTGAGTGTCTTTAGAAATTGGTTTTAGAAATTGTGTGACAAGTAATAATTTTGTGTGTAAGCAGTTGAAAAACAAACTGTAAGCATTTTAGAATATTCCCTTGCTTTGATAATAAATTATTTGCTGAAATGCATTAGCTTGTGGCTGATCTGATTGATCATAAATGGGCAAGTAACCATCATTTTATCTTTTTTACAAAGTGTTGTTTTCATTTAATGTTTGCATTAGGGTTATTTAAATTAGTATTTAGCTTATTTAGGTTAATTTTGTTTCTTAAATCTGAAACTTATACTTTTTTTGCCATATTGCATGATATTTTAATATACATCACAAAAATTGAAACTTGTCATTAACAAAGACAATTTTTTTAAAACCTGTTCTTTATTGCAATACTATTAAAAAATTTGAACCTTAAGTAATTACTGTGATGTGAAATTTTGATACTTGCACATGCCTATTACATAATTCACACTTAAACTTTGTTTTACCTGGAATCCGGTGAGCATACCAGGACTGCACCACATGGTCAAGACCAACTGTAGCATCCTGACAAGATAGTGCAGACGCACAATAACGTGTCAGGTCATCTTCCATGTCCAGTTCCTCCTGGTTCACTAATTGCATCAGTGCCCCTTTCACTGGATAATTCACTCTGTTATTTACTTCAGGCCATATTCTTTCAATTGTGTGATTCTGTTTATTTAAAAGGAAAAAAAGGAAAACAATTAGACTAGCACAACAGCTACATACAGTTAAGGAAGTTAGTTTATTGCATACAATCTTGGACCTCTAGAGCAGTGGATCTTAAATCTGGTTGCTTTAAGGAGGTATTTCTACCTGATTCTACATAGAAATTCTAATGTCGTCGTTGTGACCTACTTCAATCAGTTCGTTGAAACATAAAACAGGGAAAAGCTGTTATAACCTAATTGAGTTACATTGACTTAACATACAATTTCCATTAATGCTTGCTCAGGATGGACACATTCGGCACACGTGCACCTGCTCATGAGTTGAATCAAAGTGACAATCGCAATTGACAGCAATACTCTTCAGCACAATGGTAACCACAAAATTTTATGACAGAAAAAATTGTAAGAGTTGACACCCAATTAGATGTATCTGGAGTTGACCCTTTTCATTAACCATTTATGACAGTTAATGTGTCTGTCTCCCTTTTGCTATTCTTAGTTCAAGAACGTTTCCTCTAAAAATTGTAATGTTGAAAATCTTTGGATGTAAATTATTCTACAGCGCATTCAGGAAAATCTAACACTTTTGGCAAATATTATTTCATGATAGGCCCTGTTAATTATCGCAGTAAATCTTACAGAGTACAGGCATATGTAATTGAATCAATCGACTGCCAATGTAAATGCCACAGGCCGTGACTGTGTCAGAGTCAAGAATGCCTCCGATTTTGTAAATTACCTTCTATCATCTGTTAAAAGTCCCTTTCCTTCTCAAATTACTGAAATTATGTTGATAAGATACATGTTCTTTTGTCTAATTAATATTATTATTATTATTAGAAAGGGGGGTTCCTAATGTTTTGGCTCATGGAGGATGCCAAAAGAGAGTGTCTGTGGATCTTTTGCCAAATGCAGTGGAGGCTGCAGGCTGGTATGACCGTGAAGGAAGATCTTCATTGACAGCAGTTTCAACTTTTGGGCAGTATCCATTTCAGTCAACAGAGGACCAGGTTGCTGTGGAGAGGCAGTTCTCTATGCAGTGTCCTGATATTGCATCTCTTTTTGAACGATGAGGGGGTGGTGTTGGCGCAGTAGATAAGACACATGCCTTTGGTGTGAGAGACGCGGGTTCAAAAACCACTGTGAGACACCAATGTGTCCCTGAGCAAGACACTTAACCCCTAGTTGCTCCAGAGGTGTGTGACCTCTGACATATATAGCAATTGTAAGTCGCTTTGAATAAAAGCGTCAGCTAAATGAATAAATGTAAATGTAAATTAACGTGTTGTCAATTTCCAACAAGAAGAGTTCCAAAATGCTTTGAAAATACTAATTGATCTTGTTCGAATTCATGCTTAAGAAAGAAATTCATAAAGGATTGAAAAAACATAAGAGCAAGTATATGATGACAGAATTTATTTTAAAGTGGAGTATCCTTTAACAAGTGAACTGGATCAAGTTCCTGTGGAATAAAAAAATGTTCTTGATGGCATGCATTGTTTCTCGTTTTATTGTTTGATTATACAGCCAGGACTGGACTTCTTGCTTTTACACACACACACACACACACACACACACACACATAAATATTTATTTTCATTTTTTCATGGTATAATTATGTAATCTGCTTATTGTGAGCCTAAATGAGTAAATTGGTATTTAAACATTATCAGGGTGACTTGCCACCAACTGCTGGTGTTTTTTTTTAATATATATTAAAAGTAGTGTTTCATGTTGTCACTTCACATTTAATAGTCTCTTAGAATGAAATTGCAATGTAAATTCACAGTGCCTCCTTTGAGCTGCAATAGACAGTGTGTAAAGTACATCTAAATGCCAGGTGCCAATAAAGCTGTGGTGATATACAACACGCTTTAAGAAAAGTTTATTTCCATCACACTGTAAAGTGATCTAGAGGAAAAGCAGATGTGTTTTGTCTATTGGCATACATAGCCTATTACGTGTTTTTTTATTTATGCTATTATAATCACACCGGGTCACCAACTAATGAAAGATTGAATAAATTAACATATCCTTCTTGACTCTTCAACTGAATGTGATGGTATTTAAGAAGCCTTTAACATTATGTGCTCAACATTAAATCTGTAACATGTAGCCAACATTAAGAATAGGGTTGTGCCGGTGAGGAAAATTTCCCATTGATTAGTTAACTTATGACAACACCAATGTTATTTGTTAATCTCTTCTGTAGATTTTGATCTTTTTAAGTTGTTATGATATATTGTTAATTAAAAAACAACAGTAAAATAGTACAATAATGAATAAAAAAAATCGCGTATAGCCTACTATAATCAAACTAATAAGACAGGTGACATAAAATACCCATATTATAACAAATAAATAAAATATATTTGGAAATCGCCCTTTAAAACGAAGGCTCAGTTTGTGGTTCACAATTATTTTATTTAAAACAAAGACAAAGTCGCTTATATTAATATATATATATATATATATATAATTATTTTTATTTTTTTTGTTAACAGACGTTATATTGCGCTTTTAATTGTCTCCGCTATCGTCCTGTCAATCATACTCGCGGGTCATTTTCAGTAAAAATGTATTTCCCCATCATCGGTACCAAGTTGTGACTGCTGACCGAACACTGGTCATTGATCCTCTCCCGCTCGGCGCTGTCTAGCGCAACTTCACCACACAGATTTAACTCCGCACCGCTAATTAAAACGGGCTGGTGGCAGACTAATATTTAATATTTCTGATGTAAAGATTTCTGTGAAACGCGTAAAGTTGCACAGAAGAAAGCCCAACAGGACCTGCCCTGCACAGTTTAAGAATCGGTTGCCATAGTAACGTTAGAGAACTATTATTTTGTTGAACAGACCTGAGCGACAACTAATGACGTCACATGCTCAGATTTGCTTGACCAATCGGCGGAAGGGGGCGTCTTAGGACCGCCCACATGTGGAAAAGGAATTTTGAAGTCATTTATTCGTTTTATGCCTCTGAACTCAAAAACGGAAAATCAAGCCGAAATCTCGTTTTTCGTTTTTTTCAAAAAAACGAAAAACGAATAAAGGGGCCGTTTTCTCGTTTCTGCTTATTTCATTTCAAATTGGAAAACAAACTATCAAAACGTACACGGACCAAAGAGCTTCAGCTCCATCAGTTTGGGTCGTAAGACACCCTAAATAACATGAAAACTCAACAGGATTTGCTTTCTGTCATCTCGGTCTACATTAACTTCTTTCATGCATCAGACGAACCATGTCTTGCTGGACACGTCTACTTTTAAAATAAGCCATTTAAATAGAATAATAATAATAATAATTTTATATTTAAGCCTATGTAATTCAAATGAAACCAACGAGAGGTGCAGTGTTTCCCGTCTGAACTCATTATCTGTAATGATGTCACACCGTCACTATATTCATACAGTCATCTACAGAATTCGTGAATTCAGTTCATAATTCTAAGTAGCCTATAGCCTATAATTAAAACATTTAAAGTAGACTAATTATGGGGAAAACTTAACTTATATTAATATAAATTTTATTATAAATGTGGGGTTGGATTTTTCCCATTTAATTTTTTTTTTATGAATGGCCTAGAATAAAATAAGTAGGCAAAAAATTTGTAGTAGGCCTATATTTCATTCCATGTCATTGTAGATCACAGGCTAAAGTAAAATACAAATGGTGTTTTATGAATAAAGTTGTCAAGTCTGCTTTGTCAATAACTGCAGCAGCCGGAAAAATATAATATTATTTTTTATTTTATTATTAATTTAATTAATTATTATTATTATTATTATTATTATTATTTTATCTTGCAAGCACCACTAGCAAAGAATTTGCAGGATTAATAAACTCTGCTGTATGCCGCTTCTCTCCTGGTGAAAATGAACTGAGCTCACGGTGGCCGCTTGTCGGTGCAGTACAGAAGGGATGAAAGGGGCGTTTCAGCGCCGCCCACACATTCAAACAGATATTAAAGCATAATCTGATTTTTTACCCACAAACAAAAATACGAAAAATCCAGCTAAATTTTCGTTTTCCGTTTCTTAAACAAAATGAAAAAACGAAAATAAAATCGTTTCTCATTCATCTTTATTTATTTTTAAATAGAAAATCGAGTGACCAAAAGATACACGGACCTAAAACACATTTGTTGTAACTCAAAAGCCCAGAAAAAGTGCCATCAGGTGTTAACCTAATCAGGGTATCTTCCGTCCATTCCAAATCCGTTTTAAATTAAAAAACAGAAAACGAAAGACTCAAGAGGATTCGAGTGAGAGAACATGAATTAAATAAAGAGAAATTGAAAATGGCTCGTTTATTCGTTATTCCATCTAGGTTAACAAACGGAAAACGAGTTTTTGACTTGATTTCTCATTTTGTCGTTTGGGGTTTAAAAAACGGTTTATGGCTTCAAAATTTCATTCGCACTTGTGGGCGGAGCTGAAACGCTCCTTTCATCTGATTGGTCGGATCGCTCGGCCTTCAACTCGGTCTCCTCAGTCTTTCAGAATAAGAGTCTTACAAGAGCAATATCTGAAACCAGATGTAGACACATAATTCGCGTTTTTGCGACTTGCAAGTCACCCCTTTAAATTATTTATAGGTTATAGTATTGTATAAATATTGTCCCACTGTAAATACAGTGCAAATAGTTCTGTCTTTCTGGGATAAAAGTGAAGTGGAAATAAAAATCAATAATAGACTGAACATTTCCATGATAATATGTCTGTAACATTTACCACTCTCATCTTTTAAGTCTAATGGCACTAGGTAGGTGTGTGTGACATTAATAATTAATTGTGGAAATTAATATAGTTAAATGTATTAAATAAATTAGAATTATTAGTTTATTACAGACAAAATTGAATGATGTTTCTCTTTTAGTCTTCTTTGTTGGCCTTGAGAAAGCCAACATATATTTGAACATTATTATAATTTATTATGAGAGTAATTGACAACGACTAAAATGTTATTGTTTCACCAAATTACAGCTCAGATCTTCAGACTCGTTTGACTCGTTGCTGTAACTGGTCAGACTTTTTCCTTCTCAAAAAATCCTAGTGACTTTCATTATCTGAGCGATGAAGGTCTTACACTTAAGGTCCACTAGAGGGGGAGACAGGATTTCTGTTTATGTAAGTTTAAATGACAGATAAATACATTAATTTCATGTGTAACACAGGTTCTTCAATGATAGATGGGGTGGTAGGGGGGTATACCTTAGCTCAATGATAGCTGTATAATATAAAACAACATTAACTACTGCAGCTGGTACCAAATAAAAATGATTAAGTTTTGGAAAAACTGCAAGTCAAATGTACTTGCACAAATGACTTGCTGTTACATAATACCCCATATGCGTTGTTGGGGACGTTTTCGTCCACTAGGGGGTAAAGTTGAGTCTTATTTTGGCCACAACTTTCTCTGTGTTGCAGCTAATGGAATGATTGGTGACAAATCTTATTTTGACACTTATTTTGGGAAAATGCTTGAAATTTTTAAAAAACTCAACAGTATACTGTGGGTAAATTCACTACCCTTTTGTTATGTTCGGGATGAAAACACCCACTAAATTAACATGCGGTAAAAATGTCTCAGATAAAGATTTTTTTTTTTTGCATAAATCTATTAATCACCCTCAGTCCTGATCAAACTACCAAATGTTTAAAAAAAATCCAAGATTTTAACTCTTTAATTACCAAGTTCATAAATTATGTCACTGATTTGGGAAGAAAAAACACACACAAAATGACATATTTTCAATATAAAAAGTAATTGTGGACTGGATTTTTTTTTTTTCCTTTTATGACAGTCTTGGGCATGTCAAAGATTAGTAACTGTAGATTGGCTTTGATGTATTGTTAGTTTTGTGCAGCATTAGATTAGATTTTTTTCTCCCTCATTTATTGTTGGTGGCTGTTTTTGCCCCATTGACTTCCATTATAACGACATTTTTTGATTGCAAAGCCATGACACCATATAATCATGCACTCTTGATTGTTGGTGGTTTTCCCTGTTGGGAAGAGGTAACATTTGTTATTTTTACAGTTGATTACTAGGTGGGACCATTAACCCTTTAGGCCTGTGCAAAAAAAGGCTTAGTTTATGGCCTGTATATAGAGTTAAATGGAGTTTAACAGCAAATTATAGTGTGTGGTTGTGTGTGTGTTTGAGAGAGAGAGAGAGAGAGAGAGAGAGAGAGAGAGTGAGAGAGAACTTTGTTTACTTACCTTGATTTATCTGAAAAAATCCAGATATGCACCTCATGCTTTCAGAACTACATGGACTAAACAATAAAAAAAGAGAAGTGTGTTTATGCACCTGCTGGCTTTTGATGGTGAAAAGAACAGAGGGCCTGTGTGTGAAATGCTTGTCTTTTCTTGATGGTGAAGCCAGTTTGAAACCTTTAAATCTTATAAAAAAACTACTTTGAACATAATTGATTATGGACCAAAATGCAATACCAACTTCAAATAAGCAGCAACTCGCTGGAGGGGTCAAGCTGCATAATCATTTCTAAAACTCTGGTTCAAGTCAAGCCCTTTCTCATATTGCTTGCTGCTCTTCTCACCATCAAATGACCAGAAGGATGGCATGCAAGTGTTTAAATCCATGTACTTTGTTTTTGTTTAGTCTATACTTATCACCACCATTAAAAGGCAGCAGGTGCATAAATACACTTTTGTTTACTCCATGTAGTTCTGAGAGCTGAGGTGTACATTTAGATTTTCTCAAATACATCAAGGTAAGTGCGCAAGAGTCTCTCTCTCTCTCTCTCCTACACACATACACACAATATAATTTGCTGTTATACTCCACATAACTCTATATACAAGTCAGAAACTAAGCTTTTTTTTTGCACAGGCCTATCTAAAGGGTTGATGGTCCCACCTAGTGATCAACTGTAAAAAATAACAAATTTTACCTCTTCCCAACAGAGAAAACCACAAACAATCAAGAATGCATGATTATGTTTCATGGCTTTGCAATCAAAAATGTAATTATAATGGAAGTCAGTGAAAAAAAACATCCACCAACAATAAATTAGGGGAAAAAAATTTATCTAATGCTTATAGCAGTTTAATTGAGTGAATGTTTTCATCCCGAACATAACGAAAGGGTAGTGAATTTGAACAATGCACAAGGGATACATAATAATTTTTATTTGGCACCAGCCGCAATTAATGTTGACAGCTAGCAGGAGTGTGGTGGGGTGCGAGGTCTGTTTTGACCAATGGATGGAGACCTCAAGGCAGTGGCCTTAATGCTTATCTGAAGATTTGTCTTTATAGATTACAGTTTACATTGTACTTACTGAAGTACACCTCTGCTTTCAGACACCCAACTGTACAAATTCATTTATAGATTTAAAACCCAGTCCTGAACCGGGAGAACCATGTTCTGCAGAGTTCAGTTTCAACACACTTGCTTGGACATTGCTACTGATCCTGAAGACCTTGCTTAGCTTAGGTGTGTTTATTTGGGGTAGCTAAACTTTGCAGGACACTGGCCATCCAAGAGGAGGACTGAGAGTCCTGACATTAGCATTCAGTGCATGTGATTTATCAACACTGAGTACATCTTAAAATGTACAGCTCATGAAAAATAAAAGTTCCAGATGGACAAACATTAAATGCATAAACCAGTGTGAATAAAAAAATCTTAAATTTGGAGGTAGGTTGAAAAAGCCAGAATGGGAAGTTTTAAGTACAGCTTGAAGTGTGAAGTTTATTCTTGTACACAGATATGGCATATTCATGGTAGTACACATGAAATTAATGTATTTATTTGCCATTTTACGTAAATAGAAATCCTGTCTCCCCCTCTAGTGGACATTAAGTGTAAGACCTTCATTGCTCAGATAATGAAAGTCAGTAGGATTTTTTGAGAAGGAAATTTGTTTAGTCGTTGTCTATTACTCTCATAATAAATGACAATAATGTTCAAATATATGTCGGCTTTCTCAAGGCCAACAAAGAAGAGTAAAAGAAAAACCATTCAATTTAGTATGGAATAAAACTAATATTACTAATTTATTTCATAAATTTAACTATATTAATTTTCCCAATTAATTATTAATGTCATACACACACCTACCTAGTGCCTTTTGACTTAAAAGATGAGAGTGGTAAATGTTACAGACATATTATCATGGAACTGTTCAGTCTATTATTGATTTTTATTTCCACTTCACTTTTATCCAAGGAGACAACACTATTTGTATGGAGTTAGAATTGTGTCTTTATTACATGCGAGAAAATAAAAGATCTGAGAGAAAAAAAAAAGTTTGAGAGAAAAAGTTATCACACTGATAGCAAAAAAACATTTCATGAGAGAAAAAAGAATATTTGAAAGAAAAAGTTTTCATGCCAAAAGCAAAAAATAATAATATTTGAGACTAAAAAAAGTTTTGAGAGAAAGTATTTTCTCATAGAACATAAAAAATATACATCTGAAATTTTTTATATTATTTCTGAGAAAAAAAAATCTCTCTCAAAATACTTTGAAAACAACTCTCAAATATATATTTTTTGCTATCAGTGTGAAAATATTTTCTCTAAAAAAAAAAGTGTTTCTCTCGAAACGCTTTTCTTTGCTCTTGATGCAGTTTCTTGCTCTCGTGTCAGGATTTTGCTTTCACTGTGAGAATTGTGTCATGGGCGGGGCCACGTTCCTATTGGCCAGTCGGTGAGCATCGTCTTGTCTTGGGAGTCGAACTGAATCATTTCACCATTGTTCGGTTCACCTGCATAGATGCCGCCTCTGCCTTATGGCTAGTTAAGTTGAGCACGGACACTCCAATGTTTGGGTAAGATGATGACACACAGCTGGCTGAGCAAGTTCAGTATCACTGAAGATTAAACATTTAAAAATAGCACTCATATTCATGAATTTCTGTGTATTATATTATTTGCTTGCTAATCGCCAGTGCTTTAAGTGGCCCAAAAGAGGTGCCGGTACTCTATTATAGCATATATATATATATATATATATATATATATATATATATATATATATATATATATATATATATATATATATATATATATATATATATATATGTTTTTTTTATGACTCCCCTCATCCCCATTGTAAAAAGAAAAAAAAACATAAAAAACAATGACAGTTTTAACAGTGCATAAATCAGACCTTAACTCTAATGAGCTTAAACTTATTTTTGTACACAGTGCCCGAACTGTCAATCACTCCTGTACGCGTGCATCACTGACTGTCCTCATCGCAGCTGCACCTGCAGCAACTTGCGCTCTCTTCATCAAGCTTTAAAACAAAAAGGGGACAAAACGGTCGTATTGTCTTTGTGCATATGGATTAATTAGATAAATAAATAAATAAATTCGTGCCTAGCCGCCTACGGTATTTTTGTTTAGAACTTAGAGAAAAGATGCTGCAGCCAATGAGCAGCCGGCGGGGGCTGGTTGCAGGACGACTCAACCTCCGCAGACAGTTTTTAATGTTTATCAGACAATAACTACTCAAGATGTTGCTTTAGTATAATTTTCCGGACAATTAGGGCCAGATTCGGGATTCTGGACAACAGTTTAGATTTCGGGACTGTCCCGAATTTTTCGGGATGTCTGGTCACCCTTCCTGAAAGAGCTGCTGCATTACTTCATTAGCTTGCGTCTGACCTGCAATGATATCACACAGACTTGGTAAAGATTCAGCCAGCAAGTCATCTGATTCTGACTGTGCTGTTTTTATAACGCAATCGCCTGCGGTTTTCTGTAGTGAAACTCAAAGGTTTATGGGTAATGTAGTCTCTGCTCTTAGTGAGACAAATTAGGAAGCTTGCATAGTGAAGGGCGCTCTGAAAAGCGGAAGCGCAGGCAAAAAATTAAAACCTCTATTAAAAATGTCCAACTGCTATAAGCATGTTCTGGGCGCACGGAGAGGTGGCTGCCGCTTTTCACAGCGCCCTTCACAATGAAAGCTTCATAATTCGTCTCACCAAGAGCAGAGACTACATTACCCATAAACCTTTGAGTTTCACTAGTGAAAAGCGCATGCGATTGCTTTTCCCGCTGTCAATTACAACTCAACGTGGCCGGAGAAGATGCGTGATACGCGAGCGCTCAGTTCTGTGATATTCAAAGACACTGAACAACACCTATGCTCTCCTGGCTTCAGACTCTGATTATTATAAGAACAGCACGGTCAGAATCAGATGACTCGCTGGCTGAATCTTTACCAAGTCTGTGTGATATCATTGCAGGTCAGACGCAAGCTAATGAAGTAATGCAGCAGCTCTTTCAGGAAGGGTGACCAGACATCCCGAAAAATTCGGGACAGTCCCGAAATCTAAACTGTTGTCCAGAATCCCGAATCTGGCCCTAATTGTCCCGAAAATGATACTAAAGCAAAATCTTGAGTAGTTATTGTCTGATAAACATTAAAAACTGTCTGCGGAGGTTGAGTCGTCCTGCAACCAGGGGCCGGTTGCATAAATCTATTTAAGACTAGTCTTGCAAGTTAGTCGTCTAATTTTTTTCTTTAAGACTGGTATTTACTTTTTAAGTCAGTTGCATAATATTTTAGACTGGTCTAATTTAAGACAAAAAAGTAAGACTGGTTCCCCCTTGACTAACTTTCCTTTACAATCTATGTTGCCATGGAAACAATTAAACTGTCAAGTGCTCTAGATTCACAAATGTGGCCCGACTTTGTCTTGCGGTATGGCACATTTTAATATTTGCTTTTATGAAAGGGCAATAAGAAGAGAAAGAGTTTTCAAAGATCGTTCAAACCCATTAGAAGTCCTTTCTGAAAAGGAACTGCTGGAGAAGATAAGGTTTCCTAGACATGCAATACAAGAACTAGCAAGTGACTTGGAGGAGCATTTGAGGCCTGAAACTTCAAGAAATTTCAGCATCTCTCCACTTCTACAAGTATGTCTAGCTCTACGCTTCTTTGCCACAGGATGTTTTATAAACACAACTGCAGACTTAATTGGGGTACACAAGTCTACAGCATCAAGAATTATTCATCGGGTTGCCTGTGCACTGTCAGGAAGACTTCCACTTTATCCGACTGATGTCTCTACCTTGAACAAGGTGAAGGCAGATTTTTTCAACATTGCAGGATTTCCAAATGTAGTTGGAGCCATTGATGGAACACACATTAGGATTCAAGCACCTTCAACTCATGAGCCATTGTTCGTTAATAGGAAAGGCTATCACAGTATTAACGTGCAGGCTATTTGTGATGCCAAACTAAGAGTGCTCAACTGCGTTGCTCGTTGGCCAGGATCAACCCATGACTCTAGAATTTTAGTGAATTCCCAAATTCATGATGCATTTGAGAGAGGAGAATTGCATGGTGTGCTCTTGGGTGACTCTGGTTATCCACTAAAACCCTGGCTACTCACACCTTTCTTAAATCCAGTCAGTGTGCCTCAAGCTCGGTACAACACAGCCCATACCAAAACAAGAAATGTTATTGAAAGGTGTTTTGGAGTCCTGAAACGAAGATTTCATTGTCTGCATGCAAAGCTCAAAATGAAACCAGAAAAAGTCTGCAACATTATCTGTGCATGCGTTGTTCTGCACAACATGGCAAGGTAATAAATATGTTTTTAACTGTAATTAAAACTCCTAGCTACATATTCCCCAATGATTTTAAATTAAATGAGTAAAATATCATTTTCCATTTAATAGAGATCTTGCACTCCCAGACTTGGAGCATGACCAAATTTGTGAAGAACCCACTTTGGAGATTACTGAGGCAGGAGGGGAAGATGGATCTGGGAGTTACATTCGACAGATGATTGTAGAAAACATTTTCTCATTTTGACTGAGAACAATGAAAGAATTTATACTTTTAAATTAAGTGGACATATTATAATTTATTAATTAAGACAATACTTACAAAATATTTGATGCATAGTTTCAGTACAATCAGCTGAAATATGATATAATCTTCAAATCACTACACATTAACTTACACTAAAATTCTTCAAATCTCTTAAATATCTCTAAAGATTCTGTATGTAAACATTACATATGTGTCACACACCTGGACTCATTTAGTGTTTTTGCCCCAGTAACCCAGTTTCTGTCTTCCGTGTTTAGTTTGATTAGTTCCCAGGTGTGTCTATTATCTTCCTCATGTGTTCCATGTCCCTATTAATTTAATGATTCCATCCACCTGTGTTTCCCCAATTATCTGTTGTACATAAGCCTTGTCCTTCAGTTCTGTTTTGTCGGGTCTTCTCACTTGTTCTCACTTGTGCTCACTTGTGACCATTTGCCACTTGCTACTTACGTGTGTCTACCTCTGTGCTCCATGTTGGATATCCCCTGTGTTGGATATATTAAAAGCCTTATTCTGTTTATCCTCGACTCTGTATTCCTTCAGGCAGCGTAAAACCGTGACAGAAGACCCGACCTCAAAAGAGAAAATAGAAAACTGCGTGTTCTTCCCTCCGTTTTGCTTTCGTTTTTTCTCAGTCTTTTTGTTTTGTAGTGTTTCTATGGATCCCCTCTATCGTCCCGAATTCCTCATCCTTCTGCTGAAGCAGGAAGGGCGTTCTCTCGAGGACCATACCAGACAGTTTTTCCTATTAGCTAATGCCACCAGCTACCCGGACGGCGCGCTCTGCACCTTCTACAACACCAGCCTGAACTCCAAATGCAGAGCGTTGTCGTCCGAAGATGGTCCTCGAGAGGATTTCGCCGCATTTGTGGAGTGGACTCTGGCGAGAAATGGGTCATCTCTCACCATCTGCCCCATAGAGGACCTCGCCAGCCCCACTCCCGACCCAGAGACCAGCCAGCCACCATCACGCCACACGGAGCCAGAGCCCACCGCAGCCGCAGAGCCCGAGCAATCCATTGACAGGGAACAGGATCTCGAGAGCGCGACTGACCAGGTGTGTGAGCCGGCAACACCGTGCATCGTGGGAGTCCTCGTGGAGATCGAGGGCGTGGAGGAAAGCCCTGCCCACACTCCTGCGACTGAGGGTGAGCTATATGCAGTCTCTGAAAGTCATATGGAGCAAGTTCTGGATCTGATGGACTGGTCTACGGAGGTAATCCCTAATATTCCTGTTTCCCCGCTGGTTCCGTCCAGCCCTGATTCCCCTGTATACCCTCTCAGTCTCCCACTCCTACCTCCTCCAGTCATTTCCTCTGCTCCATTTCCGCTGGTTCCGCCCAGCCCTGAGTTTTCTGTTTCTCCGCTGGTTCCGCCCAGCCCTGAGTTTTCTGTTTCTCCGCTGGTTCCGCCCAGCCCTGAGTTTTCTGTTTCTCCGCTGGTTCTGCCCAGCTCTGAATCTTCTGTTTCTCCGCTGGTTCTGCCCAGCCCTGAGTTTCCTGTGTCTCCGCTGGTTCCGTCCAGCCCTGAGTTTCCTGTGTCTCCGCTGGTTCCGCCCAGCTCTGAATCTTCTGTGTCTCCGCTGGTTCCGCCCAGCTCTAAATCTTCTGTGTCTCCGCTGGTTCCGCCCAGCTCTGAATCTTCTGTGTCTCCGCTGGTTCCGCCCAGCTCTAAATCTTCTGTGTCTCCGCTGGTTCCGCCCAGCTCTGAATTTTCTGTGTCTCCGCTGGTTCCGCCCAGCTCTGAATCTTCTGTGTTTCCTGTATTCCCTCCCAGCCTCCCTCTCCCGCCTCCTCCCAAACCTGCTGGTCCCTCTACTCCTCTTTCGCTGGTTCCGTCCAGTCCTGATCCTCCTGTCCTTCCTCCCATCCTTCTCCTCTCTCCTCCTCCTAGACCAGCCAGTTCCTCGTCATCCCTGCTGGTGCCAGCCAGTCCCGCAGCTCACCCTCAGTCCGCGCCATCGGGGCGCGGTGGTTCGCCGCTGGACTGCCAGTCTCCAGCTCCGCCTTGGCGTGTTAAGGCCCTGTCTCCGCCTTCAGCCTCCGAGCCCTGGACTCCTCCTCGGTCCTTCGACCCAGCGGCTCTGCCTTGGCTCTTAGCTCCCTCGTCTCCACCGTGGCCTGTCATCCCACCTACTCCACCGGGCTCCCTCGTCCCTCCGGCTCCACCTTGGTCAGTCGTCGACCATCCGCCGCCTCGGGACTCCTCTCCTCTGGTTCCACCTCGTCACTCCATCCCTCCGGCTCTGTCAGGCTCCTCCTTCCCTCCAGTTCCACCTCCATCCTCGGTCACTCCGGCTCCACAGCGGTCTGCCAGGACCCTGCCTCTGCCTTGGTCGCCTGAGCCTTCTGCTCCACCTTGGCCCTCCGGAACCTCGACGTCCCCCTGGCTCTGCGGCTGTGCTGCTCCATCTTGGGCTCCTCACCCACCGGTGCAGTCTCCGCCTGTCGGCCCCCTGGTGTCGTCGACCCCTCCTTCACCATGGCTCCTCCCGCCGTCGACTCCACCTTGGATCTCCGTCTTGGCTGGTCTCTGGTGGACCATCTGGCTCCTCCTGCTCCTGTCTCCTCCCTGGCTCCTTCCTCCGTCGTCTCCTCCCTGGCTCCTCCTTCTGTGGTCCCTGTCTGCTGGCCCCCTCCTGGGAGTCCGTCCTACACCGGAACCTCCTCCCAAGTTCCCACCCACGCCTCCCTCTGTTGTTTCTACGGTGCGAGGACGCACCTACCGGGAGGGGGGAGTACTGTCACACACCTGGACTCATTTAGTGTTTTTGCCCCAGTAACCCAGTTTCTGTCTTCCGTGTTTAGTTTGATTAGTTCCCAGGTGTGTCTATTATCTTCCTCATGTGTTCCATGTCCCTATTAATTTAATGATTCCATCCACCTGTGTTTCCCCAATTATCTGTTGTACATAAGCCTTGTCCTTCAGTTCTGTTTTGTCGGGTCTTCTCACTTGTTCTCACTTGTGCTCACTTGTGACCATTTGCCACTTGCTACTTACGTGTGTCTACCTCTGTGCTCCATGTTGGATATCCCCTGTGTTGGATATATTAAAAGCCTTATTCTGTTTATCCTCGACTCTGTATTCCTTCAGGCAGCGTAAAACCGTGACAATATGTAAATTCAAAATTAAATACCAGTACTTATTAAATAGACAATTGTTTGATTAGTTATTGGACAATGTTCGATGAGATCTATAGTTCATGTCCAAGTTTTTGTAGCTCCAACTTTAGCTTAGTTTTCTCTAATTCTAGTTTTTGTATTTCTAATTTTAGTTTAGTCTCTTCCAGTGTTAATATTTGATATTGTTTTTCAAGTATATTGTTCATGGTTATCTTGCTTGGAGCATCTTTCTGTCTCTCGGTGTCTGAGCCACTTCCCACAGGTGCCATTTGGGTGCTGTCCAAATCGTCATCTTTAAAAATACATTTAAAAAAGAACAAGAACAACATTAGCAAAATTTGAAAAGTAACAGGCTCTGTATTTTTTGTTGTACTTTTTTTCTGATAAAATGCACTACATGCTACTTCACCCTTTTGTAGTTCATTCATTTTAGACAAAAACACACAAAACAATTACTTAGCTATGTAAACTGGGACACTGCACAGACTTCTGTTTTTTTTGTGTGTCACAGGCTATGTGAACACACAAAAAAATTGTGAAACATTGAACAGGTTAAATGGTCTTTATTGACAAAAGTAGTCTGATTATATATATAATCTGAAAACACTGTCCTGCAGCAACTAGCCTAGTGATTGCACGCACGTGATTTCCCCTAACCTGTGTCCACTTATTGTATTTTATAATATTTGTATTTTATCGTAACCGTTTTAAGCAATAAAGTAGCCTACTCGATGCTAGTGCTGCATCTTGAATAAGTCCGCTTAGCGTCGTGCCTTCAGCAGTGACTAAATAAATAGGCTACAGCACAGCCGCTTGTGCGTTATTGCTTACTTAAACACTGTTAATCTGTTTTAAACTAAAAACATTGTTGTGAGGAATAGTAGAGGGCTGAAAGATTGAAAGCATAGCTTACCTTCACTTTGTGTTGTTTGGTCATCCTGGCTTGTAACAGGAGCTTTGTCATTTTGAGAGACCAATGTCAGTTTCACCTCGCAGTCAAATTTAAGATAATAAGTGTTACTCAATCTAAAACAGAGCAGTAACCTACAGTGTTTAAAATGAAGCAAAAACAATAACCATCGAAACATTATTACTCACGAGACTGTCCAAGCGGGGTTGATGTGACAGCGGTATGAGACTGTGTATCTTTCACCGCTGTGGGTAACGTCTGCCCGGATACTCCGCTCTCCCTCCCCCCCGGATCGGAGATTCGTCTCCGTATATTTCGATGATCATTTCCGTTGTCCTTTTCAATTTAGGAGATGGTCCTCCCCCCGTTGCTGGGTTTTTTCGCTTTAAAATTTCCTTTTTTGCCTCTTGAACCATATTTTTAAACCGTTTTTGAACATATTTGACGGATCGGTTGACAGATGGATTGACACTGTTAACTCTTTCCGTAATTGTTGTCCAAGCTTTGTGTTTTTTGCTATTGCCGTTGTAATCGTTAAATTTTTTCATTAGAGTCGATTTAGCAGCATTGTATTCCTCTAATATACAAATATTTTCCGCAAAGGAAAACTGTGACGAGCGCGAACTGTCGGCCATTTTGTTTAAGTTGTTCAGCGTCTTATTTTTCCCACAAATCACTGCGATTTAGACTGTCTTAATAAAGATAGATGTGAGCTTATTTTATGCAATGGTCTTTCTTCAGTGACTTTAGTTAGTCAGACTATTTCTTAGACACAGTCTTAAGATAATGACTATGTTTATGCAACCGGCCCCAGCCTCCGCTGGCTGCTCATTGGCTGCAGCATATTTTCTCTAAGTTCTAAACAAAAATACCGTAGGCGGCTAGGCACGAATTTATTTATTTATTTATTTATTTAAGCTCATTAGAGTTAAGGTCTGATTTATGCACTGTTACAACTGCCATTGTTTTTTTATGTTTTTTTTTTTCTTTTTACAATGGGGATGAGGGGAGTCATAAAAAAAACATATATATATATATGCTATAATAGAGTACCGGCACCTCTTTTGGGCCACTTAAAGCACTGGCGATTAGCAAGCAAATAATATAATACACAGAAATTCATGAATATGAGTGCTATTTTTAAATGTTTAATCTTCAGTGATACTGAACTTGCTCAGCCAGCTGTGTGTCATCATCTTACCCAAACATTGGAGTGTCCGTGCTCAACTTAACTAGCCATAAGGCAGAGGCGGCATCTATGCAGGTGAACCGAACAATGGTGAAATGATTCAGTTCGACTCCCAAGACAAGACGATGCTCACCCGACTGGCCAATAGGAACGTGGCCCCGCCCATGACACAATTCTCACAGTGAAAGCAAAATCCTGACACGAGAGCAAGAAATTGCATCAAGAGCAAAGAAAAGCGTTTCGAGAGAAACACTTTTTTTTTTAGAGAAAATATTTTCACACTGATAGCAAAAAATATATATTTGAGAGTTGTTTTCAAAGTATTTTGAGAGAGATTTTTTTTTCTCAGAAATAATTTAAAATGTATATTTTATGTATATCAAATGTATATTTTTTTATGTTCTATGAGAAAATACTTTCTCTCAAAACTTTTTTTAGTCTCAAATATTATAATTTTTTGCTATTGGCATGAAAACTTTTTCTCTCAAATATTCTTTTTTCTCTCATGAAATGTTTTTTGCTATCAGTGTGATAACTTTTTCTCTCAAACTTTTTTTTTCTCTCAGATCTTTTATTTTCTCGCATGTAATAAAGACACAATTCTAACTCCATATATTTGCACTGTCTTTACAGTGGGACAATATTCATACAATACTACAACCTAGAAATAATTTAAAGGCGTGACTTGCAAGTCACAGCAGCACGAATTATGTGCGCAGCAACATCTGACTCAAATATTATGTTAATTAACAGTGAGCGGTGGTTTCAGACACTACTCTTATAAGACTCTTATTCTGAAAGAATGTAAGATCGAGTTGAAGGCGGAGCGATTCGACCAATCAGATGAAAGGAGCGTTTCAGCTCCGCCCACAAGTGCATATGAAATATTGAAGCCATAAACCGTTTTTTAAACCCCAAACGACAAAATGAGAAATCAAGTCAAAAACTCGTTTTCCGTTTGTTTACCTAGATGGAATAACGAATAAACGAGCCATTTTTCCATTTCTCGTTATTGAATTCATGTTCTCTCACTTGAATCCTCTTGAGTCTTTCATTTTCTGATTTTTAATTGGAAACGGATTTGGAATGGACGGAAGATACCCTGATTTAACCTGTACCTAGGTATAGGTTGTTATACTTTATGTTGGTCATGATAATCATCAATTATTGATCCATACGGAGTCTAATCTCTGATGAAAAAAGTGTTGTGTAATTTGATTGATTATCATAAAAATGATTCTAAGAGGAAGTGGTTCTGTGATAATCAGTTAATCTGAATGACTTTTCAAACAGTGTGGTCTTCTACAGTGTCAAACAGTTACACAAAGACATCATGGGAGCCATGGATGAGTTTTTTTTACTAAAATAGTACCCAACATGCATTGCAGCATGTTTTTTTCGTCACCATTGTAGAGGTTCATATTCTGATTATTAATGTCTGTGTTTGACCAATTACTGGCATAAAAGAAAAATGTATGTGTATAAAAGTTTAGAAAGTAATTTTTATATTAACTGATTGTCACAGAATCACTGGCTCTTAGTGCCACTTTTACTAGAATCACTCCAACTAATTACACAACACCTACTTCATCAGAGATTAGACTCCGTACTGATCAATAATTGATGATTCTCCTCACCGGTATAACATATAAAAACCTACACCTAGTTACAGGTTAGCACCTGATGATATTTCTTCTGGGCTATTGAGTTACAACAAACATGTTTTAGAAACACACGGTTATAACAGCCAGAGAAAAGACTAAGACAGAAGTCTAGGGTCAGGAGCCCAACTAAAGCAAACACTGATCTCTAACATGGTTACTTCAAATGAAAAAAATCAACATCTAAACCTTAGTTCATTCTCAATAAGATCTTCTGTAGACGTCTGACAGAAATAAAGTCAGTCTGGTTATTAATAAGTGGAGCTGGTGATGCTGTTTGTGGGGTTGTTTAACCAGATCTTGAGAGATTTCATCTATTTTATTTCAGTTGATTTCATCTAAGGCTGTGTCTGAAGTAAGTTGTAGTAGTTCTTGTGTTTCTCTTTTCTTCAGTGATTCTGTTTGTTAGCAGCTGTTCATCACTAATTCTCAATCAGCACTTAGTGAATCACTTAATTACTTAATTGCAATGTATAGCTTCTTTTTCTGAACTTAACTGAATTAAGTTCAGAGTACTTATAACTGTTAGTTTTAAAACTTAAATGGTTTAAGGCAATCGGTTTCCTCAAATGGTATGAGTTAACATAACTTGTCAACTTTGGGTGAGGCTGTGTCTGAAGTCAGTTGTAGTTCCTTTCTCTCTTTTCTTCATTAATTCTGTTTGTTAACAGCAGGTGTTCATCACTAATGCTCAATTATCACTCAATTAGTCACTTAATTATTTAATTGCAATGTAAATCTTCTTTCAGTGAACTCAGCTGAATTAAGTTCAGAGTACTTAAATGGTTTAAGGCAATCGGTTTCCTCACGGTTTGAGTTTAGTTACATGTCGGGTTTTACAGTGCGTATATATATATATATATATATATATATATATATATATATATATATATATATATATATATATATATATATATTATTATTATTATTATTATTATTATTTTTTATTTTATTTTTTTTCTCACAAGACCATAATGATAATAACAAATCATCAATTAATAATTAATTAATTAAATGTTATTTGTTACTTGTTATTGTGGATGTTTGCGGAAGGCTTTAAGACCTAGCGGAATCCTCTGTTCCCGCCTCACAGTGTGCGGGACTCGCGGCTCAGTGACGCAGCTTCACTGTCTGCAGTTTGACTTTACTGAATCAGATTGAAGCAAATACAACTTATTGATCATGAGCCCAACATTTAGCAAGCAGGAAAACATTCATTCTACCTGAAGGAAGACGTATTTCATTGAGCTAATGCTGTTAAATAGAGAAAGAGAGAGATAGAGATAGAGAGAGAACCAGTCTAGGGATATTAAACTTAGAGCTCATTATATTGAAGTACAAATCCAAACACCAGAAACTTTATGCATTTTATGAATAATGAAATGTTATAAAAAGTATGCATTTTATTTATTCACATGCAGTATGGTTGTTGGTATTTAGCAGTTAAAAGCTATTTTTAAACTTGAATTTAAATACTATTAAACTAACTTTAAAATCTAAAGGAGTTTATAAGTAAAAAGGGTAAAATGTCACAGGGCATGTTAAATAGTCTAAATGAACTTGTGTTAATAATATAATTAGAACTAACAATATAATTAGATTTTTTTTAAATTAACAATTCCTGTATGAAATGGGACAGCAACCTTTATATCAAACATTTTTAAATCGTCCACAGCTGAGCATCGTGGGAGGCTGATCAAGTCATTTTCAGATGCAATGAAAAAAATAGAAAAAAATATGGATAGCCTATATTAGGCCCAGGCTCTACTCTGAAGTATAGAATTTTAACAGATTAATCGCCTATTTTAATTTGCTGCATATCTTCTTTGTTTTTAATTTTTTAAACACTCTAAAAAATAAATTAAGTTTATCAGAGGAAAAAATATATAAGTCGTCTATAGTTGCATTTTAACAGATTTATCACCTATTCTCTGTTTGCTGCATGTTTTTTTTTTTCTTTTCTTTTTTTTTCAACACGCTAAAAAATGAATCAGAGTTTGTGAGAGGAAAAAATATAAGTCACGTATTAGTAGGGATGTGTACCGAAATCCGGTATTAAACTGGCCCGGGGGCTAAATTATGAAAGACCGAATCAGTAAGATCTGACGCCATCGGTTCTGCTTTCGGTACTGGAACAAGGGGAAAAAATAATGTACTATGTATTTTTGCTTAATTATGTTATCGTGCACATCTTATCTCACCAAACATTTCTAATGTGCGATTATTAAGACGTTTGTCTGTGAGATCTGCAAGATCTCTCATGCTCGCCGCGGAGGCTGTCTGTCAGTCACACACACACACACCCCACAATGAGCCCAGCGCACGCACACGCATTAACGTAAACTCCTGCTTGAGAATAAAGAGTGACGATGGCAAAGAAATTTGCTTAATGTTATCGTGCACATTTTATCTCACCAAACACTTCTAATGTGCGATCATATTAAGACGTTCGTCTGTGAGATCTGCGATTTATAAAAACAACAAAAATTTTCGTCAAGACTAGTCATTTTTTTGTGGTTGTTTTAATTTAAACATTTCTGCTTCTATTTTAGCCAATTTATTTCCAATAATCTAAAACAAAAATAGTAATAATAATAAAAGGAAAACGAATACAGCTCATTGTCAGACTGTAAAAAAAAAACACAATGAAAAAGTCATGGCATCACATTTTAAGGTTGGCTACTTATACTTATATAAATAATTGAAGCAATTTAATTCGTTTTTATACTAGTTTAAATCAGAATTTTTAATACTATTTAACTGAATTTAAAATCTCATGGAATTTTAAGTTTAAACGGGTGAAAATGCCACAGTGAATGTTAAATATAGCCTATATAACAGAAGACCTTGATTGCATATTACCATGAAACTAACAAAATAATTACATTTTTTTTTAAATTAACAATTCATGTAAAAAATGGGACAGCAACCTTTATATCAAACACTTTTACATCGTCCACAATTGACCAACGGGAGAGGAAGGTATTGCGCAAGAGCGCACAAGTGAATGTGAAGAGAATTTTTAGGGGGTAGGAGGATTTTTATATTCTTAAAGAGCCAGTAAGATGAAAATTCTAAGCTTCCTATCACTGTTTATAAGTCCTGTACAATAGGTTTAAATCCATCCAAGGTTAAAAAACATTGTCATTTTGTCAAAATATAATTTTAAAATTACCTCAATTCTCAGAGATCCCCAAACGGTTAGCGCGAAGCTGTTCAAAAGATTCAGTTTCCTTAAACCCCACCTTTCGGTAGCATACTGTGCTTTTTCTTCTGTGTGGGTGTATTCAAGCCACGCACATCAGTTTGAATCTGAATAGTGCGTTCAGCGCGGGGGCGTGGTCACATTAGATATAATGAAGGGAGACGTGAAAAACGGACATTGTGTTGCTTTCATATGTATTACTTTATCACAGAATATCTGTTAGCAGCACTTATTTAGTTTTAAAGAAGACATGTCAAGCTTTCTATAGATATCTCTCTCATGTCTCTTCGTTGAGTATTCACGGAGTTACACTTCATTTTAATGACGTGTTTGTAAATGAAGATCAGCGCAGAGAAAGGCTGCAGACAGCACACATACTGATAAGACGCTCGGGAGAAAACAAACACATAACTTCATAATCATACTTCGCGTTGTGATTCGGAGATGCTCGTTGGTCTAAATAAAGTTGGTAATGAACCCTCTTTCATGGCCAAACGCTTTGAAAATCCCGCCTTGTACTCACCGAGATTAGAAAAGCAGTCATCAGTGAAATGTTGTGAACACAACAAAAGGGATTTGTTGTACTGCTCTGGTATTGTGGTAAAAATGAATTTTAGCCATTGTTTCTTTTGATCTTCATTCTTTGGCAGTGAAAATAAAACAAACTTGCCTTTACAATTAAAAACACACTGTCTCCTTGACATGACGCCATCACACCAACCAGATCGTCTGTGTGGGGGGGTGGGGCAGGTCAGAGTTCCGTTTCTCCCAAGACTGTAGGCGAAGATTATTATGCAAAGTGTACCTAGTGACTTACATTCTATTGCTTATATATATATGTATATATATACCTAGTGATGACTGATACAGTCAGTTCAAAATTCATCCCTTTGCACCACCTGGCGGTAGTTAAGCGAATTATTTTAACACGCAACTTAATTCAGTTAATGCCGCGGCACCGCCGCGGCGGTAAAGCCCATTTAGCTTGTCAACCTACTGTAGATGCAGTCTACAGTGTCTGCAACCATCTTCACCTCTTTCCCAAGAGATACATTTAAACCAAAACATTTCCAACAAAACTCAAGGTCCCTGTGTTTCTTTATTATATTGAGCTGAGTGTCAATATTTACCCTTTATTTATCTTAGTATTTAAGTTTCTGTGTTTACACATAACTCCAGTCAAGTCAGTGTAGACATCAGCTTCTATATGTTAAGGTTGTGTTTTGTTAACTGGCCTTCTTTGAATTCACCTCTATTGGATTATTAAAGACTATAGATTTTTTTCTTCGTTATGTGATCTCTCGAACCGTGCATGACAGATGACCAGATCAAGGGATGTTCGTGGATGGCTCATGTTCTCATTGCGGGGACATGACCATCTTGGCGTTGAGATCGATACTCGATTACCTTAAAAGGTATAGAGTCCCCTCTGCCACACCCAGTTCTAGCTCTTCTTCTCATAAGAGGGCTACTTCGGCTGGTGGCCAGGGTGATCTGAGGGTTACTGTGTGGGCTTCCCCGACGAGCGAACCTCCTCGGGCCACACCCCCCTCACATACGACGCAGTCGGTTGAGTTCCCGGATGAGTTTGCTGGACCCTCTCAGGCTCCTGACATCTCATTCGGGGCTCGCGAAGAGGACCGTATGTCGATCACCGCATCACAAGGCGGGCTTGAGTCCTCGGGAGATGAGGGTTCGGCTGCGTTGCCTCCCTCGGGAGTGCCAGCGTTGTCCGAGTCCGATCCCGAGCTGACGGCCGTCCTTTCCCGGGCAGCGGAGAGTATCGGGCTTGAGTGGAATCCTCCCACCCTGTCCCAAGCGCTCAAGGCTGGATGATTGGTTCCTGGGGGCTGCTCATGCAGATCGCCAGCACCCCCCTGGTTCCTTTCTTCCCAGAAGTGCACCAGGAAGTAACTAGTTAATGGAAGGCACCTTTAACTGCCCGAAACCAATCTGGTTCTTCCTCTGCCTTCACTGCCCTCGATGGTGGGGCGGCCAAGGGGTATGCTGGGATTCCCCTGGTGGAGCGTTCTGTTGCGATGCAACTGTGTCCACAAAGTGCCTCCGCTTGGCGTGGTGGTCCCAAGCTGCCCTCCAAGGCCTGTAAGTTCTCATCCATGCTTGTGGCCAAGGCTTACAGAGCTGCGGGCCGGGCTGCTTCTGCCCTGCATGCCATGGCCTCACTTCAGGTCTATCAAGCCAAGCTGCTCCAGCAGCTGCACGAGGGCAGTGCTGACCCAGGGGTTTTGCAGGAGGCGCGCACTGCTACCGACCTCGCTCTCCAGGTGACGAAGGTCACTGCACGTTCCTTGGGTCAGGTGATGTCCACTTTCGTGGTCCAGGAGCGCCACCTATGGCTGAACCTGGCAGACATGAGGGAGTCTGATCGGGCTCAGCTCCTCAACTCCCCGGTCTCCCAGGATGGCCACTTCGGTGATGCAGTAAAGAGCTTTGCCCAGCAGTTCTCTGCCGCCCAGAAGCAGTCTGAGGCTATCAGACACATCCTGCCCCGGTGGCTCACTGCTGCTTCCACCCCGATGCCAGCCTGCTCATCGCACAGAAGGGTGGCGCAACCCCGGCCGCAGCGAGGAGATGGCCGCAGAAGGGCGGCACAACCAGGCCAAGCGGCGTTCCTGAGACGGGCAACCCAGAGTTGGAGACATCAGCTCATCAGGAGATGGTAGCATGACCACTCCTTCCCCCGGAGGAGGGCTGGGGGAGAATCCTTTGTTCTCGTTTTCTTTTTGTTCCGCCACTGGCCGGTGGTACCCAAACCTTCACTAAAAGAGCTGTTTCCTCCACCTCCAGGTCCCAAGAGGCCACGAACGACAGTTGGCGACTTGCTTCCTCGCCGCTCTCGTTCTCCTTTCCCCTTGCCAGTTTCCATGCAAAGACGGCTCAAGAATGCTTCGCCTTCTCATGCCCTCTTTGCTACTTGGAGTCAGACGAGTGCCCACATTCCGCCCCAGCTAAGGGACGCTATGCCTCCCATGCCGGGGCTTGTCTGCTCCACCAACCCGCCCCATTGTGGGTACGCCTGTAGTCCCCTTGACCCCGCTGGTTCGGTTCCTGGGAGCCTGGCTAGAGCTCCCCCAGGCCTTCCCGCTGGCTCATCCGGACGCTCAGGCTCGGCTACGCAATTCAGTTCGCCTGGCGTACCCCAGGTTTCGGGGTGTCCACGCGACGATGGTGGGCAAAGGGTGCGATAGAGCCGGTCCCTCCAGCCGACATGCTTTTACAGCCCTTACTTCATAGTACCCAAGAAGACAGGTGGGTTACGGCCAATCCTGGACTTGCATGCCTTGAACCGAGCTCTGCACAGACTCCCGTTCAAGATGCTAACGCCCAAGCGCATTTTCGAATGCATTCGTCCGATGAATTGGTTTGCAGCGATCGACCTGAAGGACGTGTACTTTCATGTCTCCAATCTTCCTCGACACGGACCGTTTCTTAGTTTCTTCATATGTCTCCTGGGGCATATTGGCGTCTGCGGCAGTGGTCATACCGCTCGGGCTACTCCATTTGAGACCGCTTCAGCACTGGCTTCACGACCAAGTCCAGAGATGGGCATGGCAACAGGGCACGCTGCGAGTGACCATCACTCCGGCCTGCCGCCTATACTTCACCCCGTGGTTGGACCCCTCATTTCTACGGGCTGGAGTGCCCCTAGAGCCGGTGTCCAGACATGTTGTTGTATCAACAGATGCCTCTGCCACGGGCTGGGGTGCCATGTGCAACGGGCATGCTGCGTCAGGCTACTGGATAGGACCCCGACTTCAGTGGCATGTCAATTGCCTCGAGTTGCTAGCAGTACGTCTTGCTCTGCACTGCTTCAGGGCCCTGCTGAAGGACAAGCACGTTCTGGTCCGTACGGACAACATTGCGACCGTAGCGTACATCAACTGTCAGGGTGGTCTACGCTCCCGCTGCATGTCGCAACTCGCTCGCCATCTCCTCCTGTGGAGTCACAAGCATCTGAGGTCGCTTCGTGCCATTCACATTCTGGGCAGGCTCAATCGTGCAGCCGACGAGCTCTCATGGCAGCAGTCTCGCCCCGGGGAATGGAGACTCCACCCCCAGTCAGTTAGGCTGATTTGGGAACACTTAGGAGACGCTCAGGTAGACCTGTTTGCCTCTCCAGAAAATTCCCACTGCCAGTTGTTTTACTCCCTGACCGAGGGCACCCTCGGCACGGACACCCTGGCACACAGCTGGCCGCTGGGCCTGCGCAAGTATGCGTTTCCCCCAGTGAGCCTTCTTGCACAGACGTTGTGCAAGATCAGGGAGGACAAGGAGCAGGTCCTCATGGTTGTGCCTTTTTGGCCCAGCCGGACCTGGTTCCCCGAACTTGTACTCCTCGTGACAGCCCCTCCCTGGCCAATTCCTCTGAGGAAGGAGCTTCTTTCTCAGAGACGGGGCACCCTCTGGCTCCCATGTCCTGATCTGTGGAACCTACATGTGTGGGTTCTGGACAGGTCACGGAAGGTTTAGGTACCTTGCCACCACAGGTTGTAGCTACCATCACTTCAGTTAGAGCCATGTCCACCAGACATGCCTATGCTTTGAAGTGGAACCTCTTCATCACTTGGTGTTCTTCACGGCGTGAGGACCCCTGGAAATGCCCGATTGGGTCAGTGCTTTCCTTTCTTCAGGAAGGGTTGGAACGTAGGCTATCTCCTTCCACCCTCAAGGTCTATGTGGCTGCCATTTTGGCTCACCATGAGGGAAGTTGAAGGTAAGTCTCTTGGGAGGCACAATCTGATCATCAGGTCCCTGAGAACAGCAAGGAGGCTCAAGGAGGCTCCACACCTATGTGGACAGAACTCGGTGCCTTAGGACCTCAGACCAGCTTTTTGTCTGTTACTGAGGCCAGCAGAAGGGAAAGGCTGTCTCCAAGCAGAGGTTATCCCACTGGATAGTGGATGCTATTGTCCTGCCATGCCCCCTAGGGGTGAAAGCTCACTCAACTAGGAGTGTAGCTTCCTTCTGGGTGCTGGCGCATGGCGCCTCGCTAGCAGACATCTGTAGAGCTGCGGGCTGGGCGATACCTAACACATTCACGAGATTTTATAATCTCCGTGTAGAGCCCGTGTTCTCCCGGGTACTTGCCCCTTCGGGCCAGTAAGGACCTGCTCGGTGTCAATCCACTTGCTGTGCCATTCCACTCCGCGGATTGGATGCGTGCGCTATTCCCCTCAGGTGAGTTTCTCAGTCAGAACCCTGGGTTCCTCCAGCACTGTTGATGTCCAACACTTGCGTACATGCCCCTTGGTCAGCTATGTGTGGGACTAGGTGCCTCCATGTGTCGTGATTCCCCTTTCTGGGTAATCCTACGTGTGTATGTCCACAGTAAGTCTCCGCAGCATGTGTCTTTCCCTTGGCAAGCCCCTTGCCAGCTCTGTCATTGAAACTTCCCTCCCTGCGGGCTGAGTACCTCAGAGTTCTTATGTATCACCACCTTGGTAGATACCTGCCTTCCTCCCATGGGCAGGCAGCCTGCTAGCATATGTCCAGCTGGAATATGCTACCCAGTGTATTCTGTGCGAGCTATAGGCCCTCAATCGTGCTGGCCTCACGACAGGGTGCTATCACTCACACGGGTTGCTGGAAGACAGCCATGTGGGGTTTTGTAAGGGACCCCATTCGTAACGTCGAACGTGACCGACTGAAATGGAACGTCTTGGTTACGTATGTATCAGTGTCTGAATTCACTCATTAATGTTCATTTTTTCTGTCCGGTGGACTATATTAGTAAACTCATGTAGGGAATAGTGAATGAGGGTGTAGGGTGTGACTTGAAACACAGCCGCAGTGTTGACACACTGTAAAAAATTGTGCCGTTAAATTACAGTAATTTACTGGCTGCAGGGGTGTAAAACTGCAAACACTTAATGTGTAATAGTAAAGAAACTAAATGCATGACTTTTACTCAAATCACTGCAGCTCACATGTATGTGCTGAAATACTTAACACAGAGATCACCACTGTATCAGGAGATGTACTGCCTTTATATAAAGCAGCAAAAGATCTGAATTTGTGGGTCATCATTGACTGAAGCACAGGCTCTACTCTCCAGCACAATGGTGAACAACAAAACTACATTAAACGAATATATCTCTCTTGTGCAAAAACACATTAATACAGTTGAGTTCAGTATTTACTCTCATTATCAGTGTATGCATACATTTTTTTGAATGGATGTTCACACATATTTTAGTTTAACTTTTTTTCATTTGGTAAATCTGACATTTACATTTTACAGTATATTACTGGTTTTCCTTTACTTAACGGCAACAAACCGTACACTGTTAAAAATTGCTGTAAAAAACGGCCAAATTTCGACAGTAACATACTGTTTTTCATTTAAACAGTGCATTCTGGGTAATATTTATCGTTTTCGAGAAGGTAGCCTGCTGCTATATATCGTAAATTAGCAACGTTCAAAGTCAACACTCAGCGGCTGTGTTTCAAATCACACCCTACACCCTCATTCACTATTCCCTACATGACTTTACTAATATAGTCCACCTGATAGAGATAATGAAAACTAATGAGTGAATTCAGACAATGATCAACAGCTGCTGTTAACCATTAGAAACACTGAAGAAAAAAGAAACAAGACACACACAAGAACTACAACTGACTTCAGCCACAGCTTAAAACGAAATCAACCGAAGATGTATGCAATCAACAAACAGCTTTACCAACTTCACTCATTACTAACCAGACTGAATTTATTTATTTCAGATCAGAGATCAAAGCATCTTATTGAGAATTACAGAGATTTAGATGATAATGTTACGGTTTCGTTTGACGTCACCATTGTGGAGATCAGTGTCTGCTTTAGTTGGGCTCCTGACCCTTGACTTTTGTTCTTATAATTTTGCTTTTGTCTTAAGTTTTAGTAGCATGTTTTGTGAAGTTCAGAACCTATCTGTTTATTTCTTTTGTGGATTGTTAGTCTTTCATAACTTAAGGCTCAGCAGTGTTTCTTATTTTGCTGTAGTGTCAATATTCAATAAGAGAAGGGACTGGATCAGAAATAATAGAGTGTTTGTTGTTGTCAATCTATGAACAGCAATACAAGATTTTTTTTTCTTCTGTTTACTTTTTTTTCTTTTTTTTTCCCGTTATAACGGGTTCCAAAAATGCATTGTTATAGCATGTAAAATAAAACATAGTTGTTGTAAAGTCACGTTTAAGAGCCCAACTAAAGTAAACACTGATCTCCATATCATGGTAGTAAAAAAAAAAAAAAAAACACCTAAACCTATTTAACTCTCAATAAGATATTCTGTAGACATCTGACAGAAATAAAGTCAGTCTGGTTAGTAATGTGAATCTGGTGAAGCTGTTTTATGAGTTGTTTAATCAGATATTGAGAGATTTTATGAATTATTTTATTTCAGTTGATTTCATCTAAGGCAGTGGCTCAAGTCAGTTGTATTCCTTGTGTTTCTCTTTCCTTTAGTAATTTTGTTTGTTAATAGCAGGTGTTCATCACTCATGCTCAATCATCAATTAATCACATAATTATCTCATTAACTTCACCGATTTAGTGTTACTCAAAAACACTCTGTAGTGTGCACACATTATAAATTTTCATTTAAAACTGAGGATTTTGTTGTGGGGTTTAAAGGGTTAAAATGTAATATGAAGAAAAAACAGCATGAAACGTAATTTAACAGTAATAAACTTTAATTAATTTACAGAAAACAAACTGTAGAAAAACAGTTATTTACTGGCACCCTTGTACTGTTTATTTACAGCTTTCAACCATTAATTTACCACTCTTATGTTTGTTTTTACAACATTTTACCGTAACTTATACCATGGAAATTAACTCCACCCCCACTGCTTCAAACAGTTCAAGTTTAAAAGCTAGCATTCCTACGATGTTAGTACTATGAACTTATTTCATTTGAGTCCGTTGAGAATGAATATTTCTTTATATAAACAGCAAACATTTAATGTGTAGTAGTAAAGAAACTAAATGCATGACTTTTACTCAAATCGCTGCAGTTCATTGTCAGCTATAGCACACACGTATGTGCTGAAGTACTTAAAACAGAGATCATCACTGTATAAGTGACTCCACATTTACTGTCTTTATATAAAGCAGCAGAAGATCAGAATTTGTGGCTCATCGTTGACTGAAGCACAGGCTCTACTCTCCAGCACAATGGTGAACAACAAAACTACATTTAACTAACAGATCTCTCTTGTGCAAACACACATTAATACAGTTGAGTTCAGTATTTACTCTCATTATCAGTGTATGACTTTGCATACATTTTTTTCCTATGGATGTTCACAAATATTTTAGTTAAATTAACTTTTTTATCATTTGGTAAATCTGACATTTACAAAAAACAGTATATTACTGTTTTTCCTTGACTTAACGGCAACAAATTGTAGAAAAACAATTTTTATGCTGGCAACCATTAATTTACAGCAACAAACTGTAGAAAAACAGTTATTTACTGGCAGCAGGGGTGCCAGTAAATAACTGTTTTTCTACAGTTTGTTTCCTGTAAATTAATTACAGTTTATTACTGTTAAATTATGTTTCATGCTGTTTTTTTGAGACTGTCCTCGCTGCAGCCTGTAGCACGATGACGTAGCTGGATCAGATCCAATACGTACTGGACGTTGTCACGAGCATGCGCGGTGGTGTGTTTCGGTGACGTCATAGACGCATGCGCAGTAGAGAGTTGGTAAACGATCGCACGTGCTTTGGTCTTCCTAGAAGAGTCTACAGAAAACGGTGGATTAATTAACAGTGATTGTTTATCGGTAGGTAATTAATCTTTCTAATCTTCATTTAATGTTTTGTTGTTTCAACATGTATAGTCTTGTGAAGTGTTATGTATCCGAAGCGTTGTAAACGTGTTTAGCTGACATGACTTGCATAATGCTCACAGCGATTCTTATTTTAATCTTATTCTTCAGTACTATATGGATAGACTGCAGGGCTAATGTAAAATTAACCTGATTTTGCTTGGCTAATGAATACTTATTTGTTATTGCATTGTTCTAGATGAATGTCTTTAAAAAGGGCAGTTGTCCAGTAATTTCAAGGTGCACAAGGTGCTGTAACCAGTACCACTGCCCTTTTTGTGAGACGTACAAAACCACATCACAACTATCCATTGATAACCATGTAGAGGATCATCTAAAATTGGCAGTAAATCATGATGGTGAGTATAATTTCACCTCTATTAATTTTATTTTGCTTTATAAAATTTGATCAGAGTAATGTCATATGTCTGTTCCCCCCCCCCAGATTTTGTGATTGTTAAGTGCAATTCACACTGTAGAGAAAATGCACATTTTCATTGCTGTTACTGTCCTGCTACAGTAATAAGAAAAGTGCAGTTAATTACTCATCTTAAAAAATGTAAACAAAAGTTGGCTATTCCTGGGCAGGAAGCTCAGTCTCCATTCCTGCATAGCCCAGCAGCCACTGCTCCACTTTCTACTATTTCAGCACAGACTTCTCATGTCATTACACAGGCGCCTCCCCTGTCTTGCCCCATGGCTATCCAAACATCTTTCAAGTCCCTTATGTCAACCTTTGCAACCTGTGACAACGTGCCCTCTTTCTGAAGCTCCATTCCCTCTTTCTGCATCCACTCAAGTACTTCCGTCTCCGACTATTTCCTCTGTCCTTGTTCCACCAGAGCAACCAACAGCAAAGCGTCCTCAACCAAAGAAGAACAGAATCAGATGTGATCATTGTGATATGGAATTGAATAAAAAGAACTTGCGAGTTCACATTAGAAGAAAGCACACCACAGTTCAAGAGCCCATCACATTACAACGACATTTATTTTGTCAGGTCATTGACAGTAAGCATGGAATTTTTGCAGTAGCAAAATCTTTCAGTGCACCGTCAATACCCATCCATGTTCAAAAAAAGATCTGGGGTGTGAATGACAAAGTTATGTGTGAACTAGACCAATGTAATGCTAGTGCGGATTTTGCACAAAGGAGTGGCCTGAAACCATTTGAGTGCTGCCATCTCATGTCCTTAGCTTTCTGTCCCAAAGATGATGGCAATGCTGTTAATCTCAAAGAGCAAACCCTAAATGAGATGGTGAAAGAAAAATGGTTTGGAGAAAGTAGGAGAGATGCATGCATCGAAAGGCAGAGCTTGGCAAACAAAGATGATGTGCCACTTTCTGTAGCGATCACATTTGCTGGGCCCTCAACAAAAAATACATATCAGTGTATGAGCCAAAAATGTCTTGTTACTGCAGACTTGGAAGAGTGACTGTTGTATATGACAGTAAGAAGATCACATGGGCCTGTCCATGTAATAAAACAAAACAGTCATGTATTCACAAAGCAATAGCTAAATGGCATTTGTTTCAAAGTCAGAGAGCTCTCTTCCAGAAGGTGAAGACCACCGAAAGGATTGATTCCATGCAGATACCTCAGCAGCAGTCTGAGAATGTGGGTGACTGTAGTGATCATCAGTACCCACCTAATGATGATGGAATAGAGAGGATAGTGCGCTATTTGATGAAAAATAAATCTCTGCCTGTGGACCTTCCTCAAAATTTGGTTAGTGGTCTACAACATGGAAGTGAATTTAGACACCAACTAATTCCTGAAGAAACATTCTGCTCCGAATGTGAGGGTAATCATGTTCTAAGCGAGCCAATTATTATAACCTCACGAGCAAAGATTCTGACCTTTACTGGGTAGTTGAAGGTAAATATTGTTAAATGGAACATTCAAATTGTTTAAAGAGTGTTATTTTACTGTTACTGATATTTTGTATTTAACTTTTATGCTCTCTGTTAAGGAATTTCAACTTACTACAAAGTATGTAGCAACTGCAGCATGATGTACAGGTACCAGGAATTCACTGATGGTATCCATAACTTCAATGACCACCTTCTGCTTTCTCTTCACTTGTGTGTAATTCTTCGCAATGCTCTTCAGGTAATATGTGTAACTATTGATGTTGATATGGTTTTGTGTAATAAGTATTATGCCGTGTAACATAATCTTTCTTCTTTATACTCTGTGAATATGCCTAGAATCACACTGCTGTCAGCAGAGTAATGAGCATACTTGAAGCCACTGCTAAAGCAAAATTCCCCAGCAAAGACACAGTGCTCCATGCTTACCTCCACTTTGAAGCCTTGAGCAGCCATGTTTATTCTTACACCTGCATCAATTGTGGATATTACCCCAAAGTGGTGATTATGGATCTCCACAAGAAAGGTGTCTTCAGTATTCCTTGTAAGTATGTGTTGTGTACATTGTATTACAAATGCTTTCTAAAAACGGCATGTTCCTGATTTCTGAGTTTGTGTTTTGCAGTCAGTGAAATAGCCACACCACCATCAGATTTCAAGGGTGATACAAACATTGTCTCTTTTTGGGAATCCGTAACGATGGAGATGATTGGCCGGGGATTTCTTTCAAGTAAGTTATTTAATGTGTAATATTATTAGGTCTGTGTAACTAAAGAAACTAATTTTCTTTAATGTACTTATACACTCTGTATTTCTCTTAAGGTGGCAGGAAAAATCCCTTTGTAGTTTGCCCAAGTTATGATTGTTGGGCTCCTTGGATTGGACCTAACACCCGAAAGTCAGACATTGTTCTAAACACTGAGCATGCAAAACTACAAAAAACGAAGTCCTGTGATGTTCCAGATCTTGACGTCACAGAGGAAAGGTTAGGTGATGAGCTCTTTAATCTTAAGGTAAGAACAAATGCACAACATCTAATTATGTTTTGCAACAATTATGGTTTTAACCAAAGCCTGTCATGTTTAGGTTGATGCAGTGAGGAAGCTGTGCAAAGAATGTGGATTGGACACAAAGGGATCAAGGATGGATATTGTGTTACATTTGCGAACAGAGATGCAAAACCGTTCTGCGTACGACAAAATCTTCCTGCAGATTTGGGGTGCTTCTGGTAAATTGTCATCTCTTAAATGTCTATATAATAATAATAATAATAATAATAATAATAATAATAATAATTCATTTAATAATGCATACATATGTAGCTTTGATTGAAAAAAAATAATAATAATGTCCCTGGAGTTTAAAAATGTATCCTGATGGACATTTAATTTTCAGCAAAGCATTCATTGGAAGATGCAATATTTCATTTGCTATAAGAACCTACTTGCAATTTATACATGGGTTAATTAACACTGAGGAAACTAGTCTCTGAGTCCACCCACTGACAAATTGTTGGTAAAAGTAGGTAGATTCACAGGTATGAAGAAATTATGAAAACCTAATGAAAAAAATAAACTAAATTATATATATATATATATATATATATATATATATATAAGTTAATAGTTGAAGTGTTATTTGTATTTTTATTTTATTTTATTTTTTTGTAATTCTAATGATTTTTATATATATTTCTTTACATTGTACTTTCTTTAAATTGTGCTTTTGTACATTTCTCTTAGGTGGCTGAGCAGTCATTACATGTCCATGTGGAATAGTGTATTCCATCAAATTCAACATAAGAGCAGAGTCTCCCAGAGACTTTGCAGACTTGCTGCTGAGTTGGAAGTACTTTCCTAATGTGGTGATGTCACAAGGTGACGATCTTTAGGGGCGGAACCAAAATTCGGGAAGTTTGGTTCCGCCCGGAAGTGGAAAAACAGAACACCGGAACTTCCGGTAGCGCCGTAAGAGGGAAAATCAGGGAATTCGATGCACCTGTGCCTAGTTAGGGACAGCGGTTGGTGATTGGAGGATACGCTGGACAAGGCAGTACTTAAGGCCAAGTTATTTCACAGTCTGGGAGCTCTTTCTGGTGTGTGTGAAGCACTGTGTCGTGCCTGTCTTGGTGCGCTGCTGGTGGCTGTCTAACTCTCTCTCTCCCTCAGGCTGGAATTGTATGATTGTGAAGACATCGCGAACCTTAAAGGTTGAGAAGTGAACGGATTATACGGCGAATTGAGACGACGTGAAAAAGGGGATTGGAAGCGGCATTGATGTGAGTACTAAGAGCAAGCCGAAAGTGCCCTGTATATTGACCTGGCGTTGTGTAGATCTCCCCAGGAGGAGGAGGGCGGCCCTACCCCTAATATAGCGTGGTGGGAGAGCCGAAGGAATACTTATTGAAGTAGTCACAACGACGACATCACTAGCTAGGCCGCATATTCCATCGCCAGATCCGAACCAAGCGAAGTGAAGGAAGACGGGTGTCCTTTTCGTACACTGAGTGTGGTGGGTGAGTCTTCGTGCTGTGAAAACCTATAATTTTGACGTGGTGCTGTATATTGCTGTGGGTTGCTGTGTATTGCCGTGTGTCCTGTCAGATAAACCCCCGCCTTCACGCACTCCGTCGCGGGAGGACAAGGAGACTGCTGGTTCTAGCCTAGTTCAGTACAGTATATGTTGTGAGCGTGCTTCAGATCTCCGGAGATAGCACTGTACGCTGTGTTCAGCCCAGAGGTGGGAGCTATTCAAAGCAAACTAACTGTGCTTTGTGTCCAATCTGATACCTGTGGAGAGAAAAGGAAAGAGAGAGTGAGTAACACAAGGAGAAACAGAGGAAACCTGTACTTACAGTACGCTGTGTTCAGCCCAGAGGTGAGAGTCATTCAAAGCAAACTAACTGTGCTATTGTGCCCAAGTTGATACCTGTGGAGAGAAAAGGAGAGAGAGTGAATAACACGAGGAGGAATAGAGCGAACCCTGTACTTACAGTACGTTGTGTCCAGCCCAGAGGTGAAAGCCATCCAAAGCAGAGTAACTGTGTTTTGTGTCCAAGTTGATACCTGTAGAGAGGAGGAGAGAGAGTGGATAACGCGAGGAGAAATAGAGCGAAACCTATACTTACAGTACGCTGTGTCCAGCCCAGAGGTGAGAGCCATTCAAAGCAAACTAACTGTGCTATTGTGCCCAAGTTGCGTCCCAGCCGTTGCCTGTGGAGGAAGAGAAAGAGAGTGAGCACCCCGAGAACGAACTGTGTGAACCAGTACTTACCGTGAGTTGTATTCAGCGAAGAGGAGGAAGAAGGAGGGCGCTACGGATACCTAAGACTCTGGCCGGGCCCCGAGTCCCACGCCCCGGATCCCCGTGGCCCCCTTGCTCCCTGACCTCTTCCCGGCCATAGCCCATCTGGAGGGCCGAGTCAGAGTTTAGTTTTAATTGGCCTTTCCCTATTCCCCAAGCTATTTTTAAATATTTAAATAAAGATTGTTTTATCACTTACTTGTTCTGGTGTTGTTTGGCCATTGGGTTGGCTTGGGGGACCTCCTCGAGGTGGAAGTTGAGAAGGGGTGTGGCTTAGTCAAAGCATAGCCGCCCCTGGGTGTGACAGCTTTGGCGTAGTCGGCAGGGTTTCCACCTCGAGTTGAGTAACCAAGGTCGTCCAATGACCGACGACGCGGGGCCTTCAGCCCAACCCCGTGCTATGCCCGTTTTTATGGGGAGCCCCTGGATCCAAAAGTATGGGGGGACAGAATCCGAGGTACGATTGTCTGAATGGAAGGCCCAACTAGAGTACCTGGCCGACCTACAGGGCCTTAGTGCAGCCCAGCGGCTTCAATTTGTGTTAAACTCCCTGGATGGAGAAGCGCGGCGAGAGGTGCATGCCGCCCCCGAAGCCGTTAGAGCCAACGCCCAAACCGTGTTCCAGTTCCTCACTGAACAGTATGGTGACCACACCCCCGTAGCTGTCCTTCGCTCCCAGTTCTTCAATTGTAAGCAGGGCCCCCGTCAACCGATTAGAGCTTTCGCCCTGAGGTTGCGAGAGCAATTCGCCCGACTACAGACCCGTCAGGACCACGGGTTGGGAGATGGAGAGACTCTATTGCGGGACCAGTTTCTTCTGGGGCTGAAGGAGGGTCCGGTGAGACAGAGCCTACGTATCCAGTTTCGAAGGGACCCGGGTCTTACGTTCGAAGATCTGAAGAAAGAGGCACTGGCCCTGGAAGGTGATGAGACTGAGGTGAGTGGTCCCCCAGTGTGTGCGGCCGTCAGTGAAGTAGCACCAGCACAACCCGGAGGCCCTGACTGGAAGCAAGCACTGAAGGCTGAACTTTTGAAAGATGTCCGCGATCAGATGTCTGAACTGTCTAAAGCCCTCGTAGGAGAATTGCGCCAAGGACGGGCGCGGGAGGAACCACGGCCGGCGCCCCGAGACCGAGTGTACTCAGAGGGAGGCCGAGAGCCGTTCAGGCGCCCGAACCACTTTAATCGGCCCCGTTTTGAATGGGACGAGCAAGGGCGACCCATCTGCAACCGCTGTGGCAAACCAGGTCACTATAGCCGCCAGTGTGGGCCCCGCAGGGCGTCAGAAGGGGGTTTTTAGGTCGGCCGGCCACTGTGGGTCGTGTGGCCGGGACCCCTCGAGAAGACCCTGGAAGAGGATATGGCTCTAGGAGCCAGATGATTGGGCGTAGCCCCGTGGCGAAGGTGAGAGTGTGCGGCAAGGAGATTCAATGCCTGGTAGACACAGGCTCCCAAGTGATGTTATTTGCTGAGAGTTTATCCGAAGAAGTGTTTGGGAAACAAGGGGCACCAGGGGCGGAGGCCCCCTGGCTTACTCTGAAGGGCGCAAACGGCCTCGACATCCCATATATTGGCTACCGATTGACGGACCTAGAGGTTCACGGAGTGATGGTCCCCCAGAAAGGTGTGATTATCGTGCAAGACCATTGTCTGGGTGCACATCGAGCCCTGTTGGGCATGAATGTCCTCGCTGATTGCTGGGAAGAGCTATTTCAGGCTAGGCCCGTATCGAAGATACCACCTGCAGAGAGGCCAAGGTGGGAGTGTGTGGTAGCTGACTGTCGAAGGGTGCAAATGAGCCAAGTCCGCAGAGAACAGGAAGAGGTAGGAAGAGTGATGTGTCGTTTTGCTTTGTCTGTCCCCGCAAAAAGTGAGGCTGTTGTGTGGGCGCGAGTACCGCCCCGAAGAGCGGGCCCAGAAGAGTGGGTGCTGGTGGAGCCCCATGTGGATTGTCCACAAGTGGAAGTGGCACGAGGACTAGCGACGGTCCGGCGGGGGAGAGTCCCCATAAGGATACGGAATGTACACCCATACGCGGTGCAACTACATCGGCACCAACGATTAGCCCGTCTGACAACGGTTACACCCCACCAAGTAAGGGAAGAGAGGGATATTAGTTTTCGTCAGGTGTGCCCCACTGTCATCGAGGTGGCCCTGACACAAGTAGACACCCCATGGGGTGGTATGGAGAGGAGTGTGCCGAGCCACCTGGCGGGTGAGTCATTACAAGGGGAGGATTTAGAACAAGCACAGACAGAAGTTACAGGCCCTCCTTCGGAGATGGCAGCATGTGTTCGCCACCCACGATGAAGACTACGGATGCACCCAGGTGGTACAACATCATATACCTACCGGGGATGCAGGGCCCAGCCGGGAGAGGTATCGCCCAATTCCACCCACTTTGTATACCGAGGTACGTACACTCCTGCAAGGCATGCTGAAGCAAGGAGTTGTCAGGGAAAGCAGCAGCCCGTGGGCGGCCCCCATAGTGCTGGTGCAAAAGAAGACGGGGGCTTGGAGATTCTGCGTGGACTACCGTAAGCTGAACCTCGTGACTAAGAAAGACGCTTTCCCTTTGCCGCGGATCGAAGATTCGCTTGCCAGCCTCACGCAGTCGGCATGGTACTCTACCCTAGATTTGGCCAGTGGCTACTGGCAGGTGCAGGTGGCCGAAGCAGACCGGGAGAAGACTGCCTTTACAACCCCGTTTGGACTATTTGAATGGGACCGGATGCCTTTCGGGCTCTGTAACGCTCCGGCCACCTTCCAGCGGCTGATGCAGCGGTGCTTGGGAGGTCAGTTAATGGAGTCAGTATTAGTTTACCTGGATGATGTGATTGTCTACTCCCCAGATTTTGATTCACACCTGAGGCACCTCGAGGAAGTCTTTCGGGCCATGGAGAAGTACGGATTGAAACTACAGCCCAATAAGTGTCACTTACTACGGAGAGAAGTCAACTTTTTGGGCCACGTGGTCAGTGCGGCTGGAGTGTCCGTAGATCCTGGAAAGGTATCGGCCGTGAAAGACTGGAAGGCCCCGAGGACAGTGAGGCAAGTGCGATCCTTTTTAGGATTTGTGGGATACTATAGGCGTTTCATAAAGGACTTTTCAAAAATGGCTAAAGCCCTTAATCAGTTGCTGGTTGGCACAGGTCGTAACCGGGGCCGGGGGTCGCCCAACGTAGACTGGGATGCAAATTGTGAGTCGGCGTTCCAGACATTGAAGCAGGAGCTGCTACAGGCCCCTATCTTGGCATACGCAGATTTCACAAAACCATTCCTTCTGTATACAGATGCCAGCAATCTCGGGCTGGGAGCGGTGTTGGCTCAACGGCAGGACGGAGTCGGGAGGGTCATCGCGTACGCCAGCCGGAGCCTCCACCCAGCCGAGAGAAACGATGCGAACTATAGTTCTTTCAAATTGGAGCTGCTGGCATTGAAGTGGGCCCTAAGTGAGAAATTTAAAGACTACCTCTGGGGTGCCAAGGTGACGATCATTACAGACAATAACCCATTAGTACACTTACAGATGGCGAAGCTGGGAGCCGTGGAGCAGCGGTGGGTGGCCCAACTGGCCAACTTTGACTATCAACTACAGTACCGACCAGGGCGTGAACACACGAACGCGGACGTCCTCTCAAGGCTGCCCGAAGCGGAAAGCCCCGGAGGGGCCAGCCCGGAGGAGGGCTATATGGTAGGAGCAGTAGAGGCACCAGGCAGCAGACAAGAGGCCGTGCCTGAGGACTGGGGATGGGATCCCCGTCGGTGGAGGGAGAGACAGGCCAGGGATCAAGATGTGCGGCTGGTAAGAGAATGGCTGGAACAGGGCCGACGGCTGACGCCAGCGGAGAGGTTAGCCCAGACGGATACTGGGAGGAGGCTGCTGGGGCAATGGGACAGGCTGGAGCTGAGAGATGGCGTTCTGTGCAGAAGGGTCAGTGACCCGAAGTTGGGCGAAGAAGTACGCCAGATCGTGGTACCCGCAGATGAGGTAACGGCGTTAGTTTCGGCGTACCACAACCAGTTGGGGCACCAGGGACAGGAGAGGACCGTGTCCCTGCTTAGGAGATTCTTCTTTTGGCCCGGGCTAGAGGCATCGGTGCACGCCCTAATTCAAGCTTGCCCGAGATGCATATTGTTTAAGTCCAGACGGGAGGTCCGAGCGCCAATGGTACCCATCCATGCGAAGGCCCCCCTTCATATCATGGCTATGGACTTCTTGACACTGGGCCGACCACTAGATCGCTACCAGAACATCTTGGTAATAACGGATTTGTTCACAAAGTACGCTTGGGCTATCCCCACCCTCGACCAGACTGCAACCACCACCACTACAGTTTTATGGCGGGCCGTCTTCCAGACGTTCGGATGCCCGGAGTTTCTGCACTCCGATCAAGGAGCCAACTTTGAGTCCAGGGTAATTAGAGAACTATGCCAGTTGTACGGTTGCACGAAAACTCACACCACTTCGTATCACCCTCAGGGGAACGGCGGCTGCGAGAGATTCAATCAGACCCTATTGGGGCTGCTGGGGACCTTGGACCAACAACGGCAGGACGATTGGGTGAGTGCATTGCCAAACCTCCTACAGGCCTATAACAACAGTATACATAGTACTACGGGTTACGCCCCCACGTACCTGATGTTTGGCAGACACATACGAATGCCTACTGACCTGGTCCTAGGAGTGACAGCCGACCAAGAGGAAGCAAGTGTAACGGAGTGGGTGGGGCGCCATCACCAGCGCTTGCATTTCGCCTACGAGCAGGTGTCGAAAAGGATACAGACGGCAGGAGAGAAAAGTAAGCGGTTGTATGATCGGACTGCTAGAGAAGCCCCTCTACTGCCAGGAGAGAGGGTGTTGGTGAGAGATAATCGGCGGCAGGGGAAGGGGAAACTGAGTGACCGTTGGGAGGCCACCCCTTATGTAGTCTGCCGGCAGCAGAGGCCGGGACAGCCGGTCTATACCATCCGGCCAGAAGGGAAGTCAGGCCCCGACCGTGTGGTGCACCGGAACATGATTCGCCCATGCCCTAACTACCCTGAAGCCGTGGAAGAAGTCCCCACGGAACCTGTACCAGCGGCCCCCTGGATTGAAGGTTGGGCTGTGGTACCAGGGAGACCCGTGGTGGCACCACCCCCGATCGCCCCAAGAGAACCAGAAGCAGCCCCTGAACAAGCTGAGCCCGATTCACCAGTGAGACGATCCCAGCGAGAGAACCGAGGCCGACGGAACCGTGGACAGCCCGAGGACGTTCTAGGGACTAGAACGGATTGGCGGGGGAGGATGTCACAAGGTGACGATCTTTAGGGGCGGAACCAAAATTCGGGAAGTTTGGTTCCGCCCGGAAGTGTTTCCGCCCGGACCGGAAAAACAGAACACCGGAACTTCCGGTAGCACCGTAAGGGGGAAAATCAGGGAATTCGATGCACCTGTGCCTAGGTAGGGACAGCGGTTGGTGATTGGAGGATACGCTGGACAAGGCAGTACTTAAGGCCAAGTTATTTCACAGTCTGGGAGCTCTTTCTGGTGTGTGTGAAGCACTGTGTCGTGCCCGTCTTGGTGCGCTGCTGGTGGCTGTCTAACTCTCTCTCTCCCTCAGGCTGGAATTGTATGATTGTGAAGACATCGCGAACCTTAAAGGTTGAGAAGTGAACGGATTATACGGCGAATTGAGACGACGTGAAAAAGGGGATTGGAAGCGGCATTGATGTGAGTACTAAGAGCAAGCCGAAAGTGCCCTGTATATTGACCTGGCGTTGTGTAGATCTCCCCAGGAGGAGGAGGGCGGCCCTACCCCTAATATAGCGTGGTGGGAGAGCCGAAGGAATACTTATTGAAGTAGTCACAACGACGACATCACTAGCTAGGCCGCATATTCCATCGCCAGATCCGAACCAAGCGAAGTGAAGGAAGACGGGTGTCCTTTTCGTACACTGAGTGTGGTGGGTGAGTCTTCGTGCTGTGAAAACCTATAATTTTGACGTGGTGCTGTATATTGCTGTGGGTTGCTGTGTATTGCCGTGTGTCCTGTCAGATAAACCCCCGCCTTCACGCACTCTGTCGCGGGAGGACAAGGAGACTGCTGGTTCTAGCCTAGTTCAGTACAGTATATGTTGTGAGCGTGCTTCAGATCTCCGGAGATAGCACGGTACGCTGTGTTCAGCCCAGAGGTGGGAGCTATTCAAAGCAAACTAACTGTGCTTTGTGTCCAATCTGATACCTGTGGAGAGAAAAGGAAAGAGAGAGTGAGTAACACAAGGAGAAACAGAGGAAACCTGTACTTACAGTACGCTGTGTTCAGCCCAGAGGTGAGAGTCATTCAAAGCAACCTAACTGTGCTATTGTGCCCAAGTTGATACCTGTGGAGAGAAAAGGAGAGAGAGTGAATAACACGAGGAGGAATAGAGCGAACCCTGTACTTACAGTACGTTGTGTCCAGCCCAGAGGTGAAAGCCATCCAAAGCAGAGTAACTGTGTTTTGTGTCCAAGTTGATACCTGTAGAGAGGAGGAGAGAGAGTGGATAACGCGAGGAGAAATAGAGCGAAACCTGTACTTACAGTACGCTGTGTCCAGCCCAGAGGTGAGAGCCATTCAAAGCAAACTAACTGTGCTATTGTGCCCAAGTTGATACCTGTGGAGAGAAAAGGAGAGAGAGTGGGTAACACGAGGAGAGACCGAGGAAACCTGTACTTACGCCGCTGCCTGTGGAGAAAGAGAAAGCAAGTGAGCACCCAAGGAACGAACTGTGTGAACCAGTACTTACTGTGAGCTGCAATCAGCGAAGAGGTGAGAGCAAAACCAAGCCGAATTAACTGTGCCTTTGCGTCCCAGCCGTTGCCTGTGGAGGAAGAGAAAGAGAGTGAGCACCCCGAGAACGAACTGTGTGAACCAGTACTTACCGTGAGTTGTATTCAGCGAAGAGGAGGAAGAAGGAGGGCGCTACGGATACCTAAGACTCTGGCCGGGCCCCGAGTTTCACGCCCCAGATCCCCGTGGCCCCCTTGCTCCCTGACCTCTTCCCGGCCATAGCCCATCTGGAGGGCCGAGTCAGAGTTTAGTTTTAATTGCCCTTTCCCTATTCCCCAAGCTATTTTTAAATATTTAAATAAAGATTGTTTTATCACTTACTTGTTCTGGTGTTGTTTGGCCTTTGGGTTGGCTTTGGGGACCTCCTCGAGGTGGAAGTTGAGAAGGGGTGTGGCTTAGTCAAAGCATAGCCGCCCCTGGGTGTGACAGTAATATACGACTTTGCTAGAGGACTTGCAGCACACGTTAATCTACGGAAAGCAGATTCTCTACCTTTCAGTCCCCATGAAGGGAGACTTGCTGAACCCATGCACTACAGCAAATATCCAGCTAGCAAAGGAAGGCAAGCTCAAAGTTAATCTACCATGGTTGAAAAATAAGAAGGAGGAGGAGGATATCAACTGCCATCTTTTGACAGGATCATCAGAGCATTATGCTCTGTATGACAGATTTCATGAATTTAACACCAAAGACCCAAGAGATGCTCTTAGGAGAATCCAAGTATTCCCAGAACTCTGTGGATGGGTAAATACTCAAACCGCAGAGCAACTTTTTGGTTCAATGCGCAAGAACAATTATTTCTTGAACATGCTCACGCCATCTGGACACACATTTTTGATGCGCAACATCATTCACCATTATAACACAGCACAGAATAAGAACATGGAGGACAGCCTAAGAAAAATTGTATCACCAAGTGATCAGTTAACCTTCAATGGTTATGGTCAGATAGTACTGGGTAACTTTTTTTTTTTTTAAACTTACAATGACCATTCATTTTTTCATGTATTGTAAAAATCACTTTGTCTTGTACTTTATGTGAAGGTACACCTCCACAGTCCCTAAATGATAGTGAAAGACACACCTGTGATATTACACAAATAGACCAAGTACACTGTAAGTAATGTCATTATAACACCACCCTTGCAAAATCTCACTTCACTTAATAAATACAGTTGGATCATAATATTTTCTCTCTTTTCAGGCCCCAGCCAAGGTTCAGTGATTGACATGACAGCCCTACGAAATGTGCAGCCAAACAGGGCATGCTGGATGCATCCACAAAGCAGTGACCAAATAAAGATGGTATGTTGAATTTTTTGCATTTTTATGCAAAGTGTATAATCATACTTACACTTTTTTTTTTTAGTTTTTCTAGATAGATAATGCTTTAAATGAAAAGGAATCACGACAACAATTTTTGGCTCAAGTAGGAGCAACAATTCTGAACAGATCAGATTTTATTACCTTGGGACATCCAAATGATGTTGAAGGGACTGTGAGTATTATCACATTCAATATCATGCTTTTGTTTTGTAATAAGTGAATATTAAATTTGGTCTCTCTCAAATTATTACAGATTTTGAATGCCTGCCTTTCAATGGTCAGAGATATTGCTGATTTAAAGGCAATATTTTATATCTTCTGTGTAGAACTGTTTTTTTTTCGAGTGAGAAAGTGTGCACAAGTGATCCTTTATTAACTGTAATTTTAAATGGTATCTAACAGAACATAAAGGTCCATTGTTTTAGCTCGTATGTGACAGTGACATGGTTGCCACCATTGTATGCAGACCCTTCAGCTAACTTACCTGTAAGTATGACTGAAATTTTTAATAGAAGTTAACTAGGGTCATTTTAGGTGCTATTTAAAAATGTTTGTTGTCTGTATAAGGACCATATAGCAGAATGTGACTTCATCTTACTCCCTTCCTGGGCATCAAACCATTGGATGATATGTGTAAGTCTATTGTGTTTAAATTATCAGTTCTCCTTAATGCAAGTAACACTGAAATATTTTGACATAACTAACAGTTGTATTTTCCAAGAATCATTTAATAGAACTAGTTTTACAGATCATGAAACCAAAAAGCAGAGAGATGTATTTGCTTGATTCACTGCACGGCACTGACTTCAGCGATTGTGGTTACACAGCAAAATCCCCAGTGTTAATTTAACACTCTTGAGTGTGGACTCATATAAACACTAAAGCAGTGTTAAAAGTAACACTGAAGCAGAGTTGAAGTTAATGAGATAATTAAGAAGTTAATTGAGTTATGATTGACCATTATTGAAGACACCTGATGTTAACAAGCAGAATCACCAAACGAGAAAATCACAATTTGTGTATCACCATTATAGTGGTCAATGTTTGCTTTAGTTGGGATCTTGACCCTTCAGTTATTATCTTTAGATTTTATGTGGCTGTGGTGACTGAATTATATCATACAGACCGACCACAGCAAAGACAATCATGTGTGCCATTGATTGTGGTTTGAGCTGTTTGTTATAGAGTGACCTGAATGCCTGAGTTTAAGTTTCTTTACTGCATACATAAATTAAGTGAAAAAGAAAGTAAGCAACCCAGAATTTCTGACATAGTATGACATGTTTTTAATAGTTAGTTCTACGTAAAAAAAAAAAGTAATTTTTTGTTTGGACACACAGACATCAGGAATCAGCGTGAGCATCACAACAACGGTGACCATCAAAAAAGGATGTTGTAGCCAATAAAAACTCATCCATGGCTCCCATCATGCATTGCGGCATGAATAAATTATGAGCTGAACTGTCTTTTTAACTTTTTATTCTAACTATATTTTATTTTTGCTGTTTTTATGTTCATTTTGTATCTAGTTTTGTGATGTTCAGAGTTGGTCTGTTTATCTGAATATGTTGTTTGTCACCGTTGTTGAGATTCATACGTTGATTATTGTTATCTGTGTGTGCCTAAAATTAGAATTCTTTAACTAAAAAAAATCAGAATCACTTGCAAGAGATATCTACAAAATGTATAGAAAATACAGACTTTTTCATTGTGGAATCAAAGCTGTGACAATCAATAATGGAAATTTTACTTTGAGAAAAGACTGTAAATGAGTTCAGTGATTCATGTCAAACAACGATTACATTAAAACGTAATCATCAACACGCAATGATTTTTGCTCTTGATTTGACAAACAAACTTTAAAAGTTACAAGCCAAGATCCCAGCTAAAGCAAACACTGAACACTATAATGGTGATACACAAATTGTGATTTTTCTCGTTTGTGATTCTGCTTGTTAACATCAGGTGTCTTCAATAATGCTTAATCATAACTCAATTAACTTCTTAATTATCTCATTAACTTCAACTCTGCTTCAGTGTTACTTTTAACACTGCTTCAGTGTTTATATGTGTCCACACTCAGAGTGTTAAATTAACACTGGGGATTTTGCTGTGTACATTGATCCCTACAGGTTTTTTCAGAAAAAATATTAAGAGTTCAAAAGAAGTTCAGGATTATGGTAGTTCTGTTTTGTGCCATACATCCTTTTGCATGCATTTTGTTTTTTGTTTTATGGCTCATTTTTCATTGATGCTTAAACTATTTAAATCTACCTTATCCCTGGCATTATATTTTATAGTTCAAAGAAAACAATGTTTAAACGATGATAAATGAGCCAATAATTTGTTTGGGGATTTGTTCCACCCCAGTTTGTTTATTAGTATTTTATTATTATTTTTGTTCAGTTTTTGTTTTAGTTGTTGTTGTTGTTTCAATGCTTTGTAGAGTACTTGCACAGCAACTACATCCTGGGCTGTGGAAAGAGTATGGACGTGATGATCTCAACGTAAGCAGTTTTCTTGTTGCCATCACTAAATTACATATTCAAACACATTGTTAGTTTTTGAATAATTACAACATGTTTATTTCAATTTAATTCAACAGGGTGCTCCAAGGCAGAATTGGTCAAATAATTGTGGAGTGTTTGTGTTGATGGTAGGAAGAATTGTTTAACAATAAGTAATGTTTATTTTCCTTGATAGCTTTGTCAGATTGCTGTCTTTAATTGTTAATTTATTTTTTAGTTTGAGCAAAAACAATATCCAACAAACTTAAGATATTGATACAGTCAAACAAAACCATTTAAAGTTGATTACTATTGTTTATGTCTGTTTTGATGTAACTTACTATTAATGTTACAGTACACACTCTATGTTGTAATGGGAGGCGTCTTTGCTTTTTCTGAGGTGAGCTATCAAAATTAATAATTTGGCAAAAAGTTTATTCTCAAAGGCTTATTGATTTACATTATGCATATTTTCCAGTCTGACATGGCTGCAGTAAGGAGATGGTGGTGCTTGCTCCTGCTAACAAATTATCCTGTGAAGTAAGCCTATTTCCAAGTTCTTCCAATAAATAAAACATATTTATTAGTAGTAGTGGGTGATGGAGGAGTAGAAGTAGCAGTTTTTTATCCTCTCTTTAATAATATTAATTTGCACAGTATTTGATATTTTGATATTTATATATCATTGCTCTTTTGTTGTTTTTGATTGCTTCCATTGTCCTCATTTGTAAGTCGCTTTGGATAAAAGCGTCTGCTAAATGACTAAATGTAAATGTAATGTATTTGGTTTTATGGTGATTTTTTTTTTTTTTTTCCTGTGTGGAGTAAATACTTTCTAGGGAAACTAGTTCACTTGTTTGTTTGTTTTTTTTATGTGTAATTTAAGATCAGATGCTGAAAGAAAGCTACTCAGAAAAAGGCGCAAAGAAATGAAAACAGGTATAACTTTAACTAAAATAGGTTTGTAACAACTAATCTGACAACTGAAGATAAAAGTTCCTTTTTCCATAAATATTTCATGATTGATGTATTGGTGTGAACTTTCTTTCTCTTCTTTCTTTTCGTTCTTTCTTTCATTCTTTCTTAAGGAGAATTGGAAAAGGAAGCAGAAGCTGATTACATAAGTAAGGTGGGAGTTTTTCCTATTCCAAATGTTATTTTTAACATTTTAAATGTATGCTATTATTCGACTAGTATTTTATATTGAATAATATTAACCAATTTTTTTTTTTTCAGCAGATGCCACCTGAGATCCTGAGACGTATCCTCTTGAATGTGGTCAAAGAAGATGGAGATGTGGCCTTCTTCAGACTGTGTCTGACGTGCTGGCTTTTCCATGATGTTGTTTGTGACGCATCATTCAGAAAAGACGCTCATTTAGCCTGGCTTGACAGTAAGTTTTCATTTTATTTTTTTATTTATACCGGTAGATAGTTCCACACATAAAGTTTAAGCTGCAAATGCATTTTAAACTTTGCTCAGAACTTTTTATTGTTTTAAATCTCTTTCTTACAATAGGTGTTGTCAACTGGAGTGCATACTCCAGTGACTACAAGGAGATGTACCGAGTGCCATATAAAGTGACCAGTTGCCTTTGCTGTGGGGACTTATTTAAAGACTTCCCGCCAGGCTATATTGGAGATGGAAGGAAAGGAATCCTTCGTGCATTTTACTCGACCAAAGAGTTTGAAGGTTACTGCTCAGCAGACTGCTTCATTTGTGACGGCAATCACTATAGCCCCAAGGACAACAATTTATAAAGTTAAATAGGAATTGTCACTTAGGTGACAATTGCTTGATCTGACTGTTTGTATATTGAACTTAAATTCAGGGTTTGTTTTCTTTTATTATTTTTTTTTTAATAAATGTAATTGCATGTCTTGCAGACACTTAACAGCAAATTAAGAGGAATCTTATGTACAGATCACGGTTGAAAACCAGACAAAATATCATTTTTTATATATATATATAGCACTTTTGTTTATTTTGACATCTGACAAGTTTTTATTTTTTCTTGTTGCTGTTAATATTTTTGCGTTTTCCCCTTGAGTGTGTACTGGTATTTTAAGTTGTATACAGCCTTTATTGTATTGTTCCTTTTAGGATTAAAATAAAACAGAGACAATTACTTGACTCATTTTTGCTTCCACTCAACAGCAATTATGACCTGAATAAAATAAAATGGTTTTATTTTAAAATGTTCTATATACACACATTTTAAAAAAAAAATACTTGCGGTGATATTATGCTATTATTCCATCAAATTTAGGTTTAAAAACTTTAAAATCATGTGATTTTAAATGTTGTCCAGACAACTATTTTGCGTGTGTAGATAAACTGTAAATAATACAGATCTTTAAATATATGTAAATAATTACTTATTACTATTCATCTATACTACTACTATAGAGGTAAGAACATCATCTTGATACAATATTGAGCATGCGTGTCACTCAAGACCAGCGCATGCGCATTATAATCATAAATCGGTAGTGTGCATGCGTCTATGACGTCACCAAAACACACCACCGCGCATGCGCGTTACAACGTCCAGCACGTATTGGATCTGATCCAGCTACGTCATCGTGCTACAGGCTGCAGTGAGGACTTCTTGGTTTTTTTCTTCATCTTAAATCTTTAACCCTTTAAACCCCACAACAAAATCCTCAGTTTTAAGTGAACACTTATAATGTGTACTCACTACAGAGTGTTTGAGTAACACTGAATCAGTGAAGTTAATGAGATAATTCTGTGATTAACTGATGATTGAGCATTAGTGATGAACACCTGCTATTAACAAACAGAAACACTAAAGGAAAGAGAAACACAAGAACTACAAATGACTTCAGCCACAGCCTTGAATTCATCAAATCTCTCAAGATCTGATTAAACAACTCCTAAAACAGTTTCACCAGATTCACATTACTAACCAGACTGACTTTATTTCTGTCAGATGTCTACAGAAGATCTTATTGCGAGTTTTTAAGTGAAGTAAAAACTTTTTTTTTTCACTACCATGATGGAGATCAGTGTTTACTTTAGCTGGGCTCTTGATCGTGACTGTTCAACAACTAAGGGTTTTTTTTTTTTTTGCATGCTGTAACAATCTATCTTTAGAACTTGTTGTAGCAAAAAAAAAAAGTCAACAGAAGAAAGAAATCTGGTGTTACTACTAAACATCAACATTGATGTTCTACATAAACATCAAGAATCAGCGTATGAATCACAACAATGGTCACAATCCACAAAATAAATAAACAGATAAGTTCTGAACTTCACAAAACATGCTACTAATGCTTAAGACAAAAGCAATATTATAAGCACATAAGAATTCAAGAAAATAAGTGAACAATTCAGGGGCATAATTTATTCATGCCACAAAGCATGATGAGAGTCATTGATGAGTTTTATCTTGTGCTGGTACCCAGCATGCATTGCATCATGAACCTTTTGATTGTCACCATTGTTGAGATTCATATGCTGATTGTTGATGTCTCTCTTAGAGTGTTGCAGAGACTGCTGCCCAAAATATTTAAAACTCAAACTGTCATCAAATCCATATGTTCAGATTGTCACAGTATAATTGAAGGTTCGGATCTTGTATAATTGAAGAAACAAATAATTGTGTAATTCACTCACATATTTCAACACCAAATAAATATTTGAGTACTACAGCAACTCTTCAAGTCAGCCTATCAGATTATGCCTGACAGAAACAGCCATAATTACTTGACTATCATTATTGCTGTAACAGATGTACCATTAAGATACAAATGCAGCAATGAAACAAAATGTAAAATACATTTAAGTCGAGGGTCAGGAGCCCAACTAAAGCAAACACTGATCTCCACAATGGTGACGTCAAACGAAACGGTAACATTATCATCTAAATCTCTGTAATTCTCAATAAGATCTTTTGATCTCTGATCTCTGATCTGATAGAAATAAAGTCAGTCTGGTTAGTAATGAGTGAAGTTGGTAAAGCTGTTTGTTAATTGTTTAAATCTTCAGTTGATTTCATCTAAGGCTGTGGCTGAAGTCAGTTGTAGTTCATGTGTTTGTCTTGTTTTTTTTTTCTTCAGTGATTCTGCTCGTTAACAAAAGCTGTTCATCAGTGTCTGAATTCACTCATTAGTGTTCATTCTCTCTGTCAGGTGGACTATATTAGTAAACTCATGTAGGGAATAGTGAATGAGGTTGTAGGGTGTGATTTGAAACACAGCCGCAGTGTTGACTTTGAACGTTGTTAATTTACGATATATAGCAGCAGGCCGCCTTCTCGAAAATGATGAATATTACCCAGAATGCACTGTTTTAATGAAAAACAGTATGTTACTGTCAAAATTTGGCCGGTTTTTACAGCGATTTTTAACAGTGCACTGTTAAAAATTGCTGTTAAAAAACGGCCAAATTTCTATACACTGTAAGAAATTGTTCCGTTAAATAACAGTAATTTACTGCCGTTTGTCTTACAGCAATTTTTAACAGTGTAAGCAACAAAAATGTGAATTTGTAAAAAAGTTGATGTCATGTGCATGCATATAATGTTTTCGCAAGATGTTTCATGATCGGCAACTACTCGCCTGGCATGTCTAACATAGTATTCTTTAGCATAGTGTTTTTTTGTTTGTTTGTTTTCAATGAATTCAATATTTCTGTGTAAATTTTACTTAATTTTTTTCACGTTATTCTACTCATTTTGAATGGTTGATTGTAACTAATTTGATTATATCTAATTAATTCTAATGTGTTAAATTTAATTAATGATATTGGATGTAAAATTTTAAACAATTTTATTGAGTAAATAAAGTGATTAATTTTTTACAGTTTTCTCTTCCTATTTTTCACCCAGTTACTACTGGAAGAAATTTGCATGTTTGACCTGTTTTTGGAGGTCAGTTTTGATGTCAATTTGATGTCTTTTCAACATCAATTGCACACAGGGAAGGCAGTATAACTTTTTAATTTGATATTTACCATGCATAAATTATGCAATTCTTTTTAAATAAAGCTACCATTTCAAACTTTTTCCAATTTGTCCCCATATATTTGCAAATAAATAAGTGTATAGATAACTGTGCTATACTGTAAATGATAGTGGAAAGGTGTAAGTAAGATGCAGGGACATACTAGGACGGATGGGTAACAAATAAATATAACGATTTTGCATGTTTTTATTGCATAAGTAGGAACATTTAACTGTTCATGAGGTAGATTGCCTGGGGGAAGAAACTGTTCTTGTGCCTGACTGTCCAATGTATTCTGGTTACGTCTTACAAAACTCATCCATGGCACCCAGAATGCATTGTGGCATGAACAGTTTGGTCATGCATTTGGTCAGAAAGTTTGTTAATTATATATTCACATTCATAAATCGGGGATTAAACATGGAGTTCTGTATGCTAAATATGAAAACATGCGTATGTGCACAGTACCTAAAACTGCGCTTTGCATTTTTAGAAATTGAAATGCTTAATGGCAGACTAACTAACTCTGGCTATAAACTAACACATACACAAGTAAAAATAATAATGTGCAGACAAATGCATTTATAATGATTTATTACACTTGTACCAAATATGTTTTAGGAGATTTTTTAAATGATATAATTTATGATGTTTGTGAACTATGCATGTGTCCCTGCAGGATGTCATCCAGGCCGTCCACGATATCAGAGATCAGCCCGAGCAGAACCAGATGCCCTGGAAAGACTGGCCCAAAGCAGCAAATAAACCCGCTTACAGGAACATACCAGACACTCATGGAAAATGATCCACTGTCAATGCCAAAGACACTGACCTTGTGTGTGTGTGTGTGTGTGAGAGAGAGAGAGAGAGACACAGAGAGAGAGAGAGAGAGAGAGAGAGAGAGAGAGATACGTGTTCCTGAAGAAAATAAACATTGCATTCAAGAATACATTTTAGATAAGTCTCACAAAAGCATGTTCAGATTTCTCTGCAAATTAAAAAACAAAACAAAAGGAAGAAATTATATTTTGTATGAAGATAATGAGACATTTTAGAACTTACTGGAATGTCATTTTAGAAATGGTAATAGAATGTGCTGTAATTATCTTATTGAAAAATATATCTTTATGATTATATGATATCTTTCTTTTGTCTTTGGAGTGAAATGTGACCTGAAACATTTTTGTGAGATTCAGTTGTATAATATGACTTTTTATACTTAATGTAAGTAATGAATGAATGAATACATTTACATCATTCTGGTCATGATCTTGTTGATTTTAACATAACATGTCAGGTTTTTAAGGATATCTGTTTACTCAAACCGTTTGAGTTAAGTTTACAGTGTCAGTGGTCGTAATAAGTGTAATAAGTAATTATGTTGTTATATACGGTTTTGCTTACAGGCAGTTAATGTACTGTAATTACTGATTGTCTATTATTTAAGAAACTATTGTTTTCAAAGAAAATCATACAGTAATTATCATACTATTTAAATTATGATTACAGAAATTACAATTGTAATTGACTAACTCATATAACACAGTACATAAAATAATACAAAATTGTAATAATTCTACCTTTTTTTACATATAAATTTTCAAGCAATAAGCACACTATCAATGTAAGCCATTTATACATTTTTCGAAATACATAACATTTCAAAGAATCTTTACAGAAAGACATACTGTTGTGTCTATATGGTCAAAACACCCTTACTGTTTTAATATTTGGTCCTAAATGCTTTAGTCTTTATACATACAGCAAGCAAGCCAAACAGTGGTTAATAAAGAAAAACCTGCAAGATGTTGATACTGGAGTAAAAAAAAACTTTGGAGAAACCAGACTAACCAAAAACACTGGGGACCAGTTCTCCTCTGTCTATTCAGTCTGAACATTTGGTACAATATCAATGGTAGTTAACAGTGTTACTGCATTGATTCAGCTGTAAGGTTAAAGGTTAATTGTGCCATGTACAGGCAGTAACATTGTTTTCTCTGTGGCCCAGGTGATGCAGGCAGTGTTAGTGAAGCGTTCTAAGGTGCAGTCATTCATTAATGAATCCTTGCTGTTTTGCTGAAACTGGAAACAGTTCATCCTATGTGAAGTCCATTGTGGGTGATTGGGGAATCATCAGTATCAACGTAACCCGAGATTGTCTCGGGACAGAGCTTCTGTGGTAAAGAAAAATCTAAAAATGTTTAGGAACTGTAATATAATATCGTATTTTCCGGACTATAAGTCACACTTTTTTTCATAGTTTGGCTGGTCCTGCGACTTATAGTCAGGTGCAACTTATTTATCAAAATTAATTTGACATGAACCGAGAGAAATGAACCAAGAGAAATGAACCAATAGAAAACATTACCGTCTCCAGCCACGAGAGGGCGCTCTATGCTGCTCAGTGCTCTTGTAGTCTACACTGAAAACATAGAGCGCCCTCTCGTGGCTGTAGACGGTAATGCTTTCTCTTGGTTCTAAATAAATGCTACTTATAGTCCAGTGTGACTTATATATGTTTTTTTTTCCTCATCATGATGCCTTTTTTTGGACTGATGTGACTTATACTCAGGTGCGACTTATAGTCTGAAAAATACAGTAACGATAATTAAATCCTCTCTGCCAGTGTCATAAACAGTATGCTGGAAGACTTTCTTGACATCATGCAGAATGGGGTCAGAAGACATCAGAGGCAGGCAACATCAAAAATCATTGTTAAATGTAGAGCATAGGTTTACAAATCTTGCAAAATCAAGTTATGATTTATAATAATAATAATAATAATAATACATTTTATTTGTAATGCACTTTTCTTAAACCCAAAGCTCTACAGTAATAAAGTAATAAATAAAATAAAACAAAACATCAAAAGCAATACAACAATTCATTAAAGAAACACAGTCTTGAATAAATGTGACTTAATCAACTTTTGAAAATCACCCAACTTTGGTGCATTTCTGACGTGCAGAGGAAGTACATTCCATAGCTTAGGGGCTTTATATGAAAAGGCTCTTTCCCCCATGGTCTTTAGCTTACATGATGGCTGGTGAAGTGAAAGAGAGTTAGTAGAGCATGATGGAATATAAGGACTGATGAGTTCACAAAGATATTCAGGTGCAGTCCCATGAAGTGCCTTGTATGTTAAAATAAGAATTTTAAAATCAATTCTCGCATTTACGGGAAGCCAGTGTAATTGTGAAAGAACCGGTGTAATGTGTTCACGAGGGGAAGTACAAGTGAGCACACAAGTGGCAGAATTTTGTATATACTGAAGCTTGCTCAAAGATTTAGCTGGAAGGCCAGAGAACAAGGCATTACAATAATGTAACCTAGTTGTTATGAAGGCATGTATAAGCCTTTCTGTGTCTGCAAAAGAGAGAATAGGTCTAAGTCGAGCTATGTTTCTCAGGTGGAAAAATGCAGTTTTAGATATGTGTTTTATGTGTGCTTCAAATGATAATTGTGGATCAAGAATGACACCAAGATTTTGATCCCGTGAAGTGGGGATTACCGTACAGGAATCAACAATCAAACTGATCTGCTCGGCCTTACGAGTAGCTGCCACTGTACCAATCTGCATCAGTTCAGTTTTGGAGCCATTCAGCTTCAGGAATTTGTTATGCATCCAGATACTGATCTCTGCTAAACAACCACGCAAAGCTATTAATGAGCAATGGACATCAGGACTAGTGGTGATGTAAATCTGCGTATAATCCGCATAGCAGTGATACCCATGACCATGTTTCCTAATGATCTGCCCAAGTGGAAGCATATAAATATTAAATAATATTGGACCCAATACTGAACCCTGAGGAACTCCCTGTCGAACAGGCACGGTCTCTGATTTGTAGTTACCCAAGCCAACAAACTGGGCACGATTTGTTAAATAAGACCAAAACCAATTGAGGACAGCTCCAGAAAGACCCAACCAATTTTCCAATTCCAATTTATGTGTATGATGTTATAAAAACAATTAAACAGTCATAAATGTAATCTGTTGAACAGTCTATTTTGCATTCAAACATTGCTTTAAATTCTTTCACCTGCCTCATGTTTCTCAGAAACTGTTGTGTATGTCCGTGAATTTTTCTGTGTGTTAGTATTTGCATATTTGTGCCATTTACTTTTTTGTAGCTTACAGGTGATCCCTGGATTCTTTGACATGATATGAGGTACTTGGCCCCAAAAGTTTGAGAGCCTTAGGTTATTCCCTTTTGAAGGAGACTATAGAAGCAGTCAAATCTAGAAAAGTTGAAGGAATGAAGTCAGCTTTGCTGAAATGACAAAACACAAGTATGAAATATAATGTAAAATTAAATGTAAAAATGTGTACAATAAACTCAGTACAGAAGCCACATATAAAAGTTTTAGTTAAAAGGTCGACTTTTGAGAGAAAGTAATTTTGTTATGGTCAGGACTAACTGATCAATAAAAAACATATGGCAACAGTGACAACCAAAAAAAAAAAAAAATTGTACTGTTGAAAGTAGATTATACATTACACAGTCAGCCTTTATGGTAACAGCTCAGTCAATTTAAAAGTATTAAATCCAACTGGTCAATTCATTAATCCATTGGTGGGAAGGCAGACGCTTGGAGGGATATATCTAACTAAAATGTAACAGTATCTTGAATTTTTTTTATTGACTAAAAAGTGTCTTGCTGAATTGACTACTTCTCAGTTGTCTCCCTGTCAAAACACAGCGAGACATACAAGCTTATTACTCTCTCTCCCTCTCAGTAAACAGTACCCTGACAATGAAAATCACGAGGAGTAGTTATTGTAAATAATCACGATGAAGACATGACCAGGTCGTGCTGAAAAACAAAATCTCCATAAAGCTTTTCAGCAGATGGAAGCATGAATTGCTCCAAAATCTCCTGATAGCTAGCTGCATTGACCCTGCCCTTGATAAAACACAGTGGACCAACACCAGCAGCTGACATGGCACCTCAGACCATCACTGACTGTGCATACTTGACACTGGACTTCAGGCATTTTGGCATTTCCTTCTCCCCAGTCTTCCTCCAGACTCTGGCACCTTGATTTCTGAATGACATGCAAAATTTGCTTTCATCCAAAAAAAGTACTTTGGACCACTGAGCAACAGTCAATAAATCAATCAATCAATCAATCACCTTTAATTATATAGTGCTTTAAATAAAATACATTGCGTCAAAGCACTGAACAACATTAATTTGGGAAACAGTGTGTCAATAATGCAAAATCAGTTATGTCATCTCTGTTCAGTTTAAATGGTGTCATTTATTTGCAATCAAGTCAGTGATATCGCTGTAGATGAAGTGACCCCAACTAAGCAAGCCAGAGGCGACAGCGGCAAGGAACCGAAACTCCATCGGTGACAGAACGGAGAAAAAACCCTTGGGAGAAACCAGGCTCAGTTGGGGGGCCAGTTCTCCTCTGACCAGACGAAACCAGTAGTTCAATTCCAGGCTGCAGCCAAGTCAGATTGTGCAGAAGAATCATCTGTTTCCCGTGGTCTTGTCCTGGTGGTCCTCTGAGACAAGGTATTTACAGGGGATCTGTATCTGGGGCTCTAGTTGTCCTGGTCTCCGCTGTCTTTTAGGGCAGTAGAGGTCCTTTCTAGGTGCTGATCCACCATCATGTCTGGATACGTACTGGATCCGGGTGACTGCAGTGACCCTCTGGTCTGGATACAGACTGGATCTGGTGGCCACGGTGACCTCGGAACAAGAGAGAAACAGACAAATATTAGCGTAGATTCCATTCTTCTAATGATGTAGAAGGTACATAGGGTGTTATGTGAAGTGTTTCCGGTTCCGGTGTACCTTATTAATGCAGCCTAAAAATCCTTTAACGGATTTGGATATTAAAAGCATATTAGTGTTTTATGTGTATGCCAGGTTAAAGAGATGGGTCTTTAATCTAGATTTAAACTGCAAGAGTGTGTCTGCCTCCCGAACAATGTTAGGTAGGTTATTCCAGAGTTTAGGCGCCAAATAGGAAAAGGACCTTCCGCCTGTAGTTGATTCTGATATTCTAGGTATTATCAAATTGCCTGAGTTTTGAGAACGTAGCGGACGTAGAGGAGTATAATGTAAAAGGAGCTCATTCAAATACTGAGGTGCTAAACCATTCAGGGCTTTATAAGTAATAAGCAATATTTTAAAATCTATACGATGTTTGATAGGGAGCCAGTGCAGCAATGACAGGACTGGGCTAATATGGTCATACTTCCTGGTTCTAGTAAGAACTCTTGCTGCTGCATTTTGGACTAGCTGTAGTTTGTTTACTAAGCATGCAGAACAACCACCCAATAAAGCATTACAATAATCTAACCTTGAAGTCATAAATGCATGAATTAACATTTCTGCATTTGACATTGAGAGCATAGGCCGTAATTTAGACATATTTTTGAGATGGAAAAATGCAGTTTTACAAATGCTCGAAACGTGGCTTTCTAAGGAAAGATTGCGATCAAATAGCACACCTAGGTTCCTAACTGATGACGAAGAATTTACAGAGCAACCATCAAGTCTTAGACAGTGTTCTAGGTTATTACAAGCTGAGTTTTTAGGTCCTATAATTAACACCTCTGTTTTTTCTGAATTTAGCAGTAGGAAATTACTTGTCATCCAATTTTTTTATATCGACTATGCATTCAATTAGTTTTTCAAATTGGTGTGTTTCACCGGGCCGCGAAGAAATATAGAGCTGAGTATCATCAGCATAACAGTGAAAGCTAACACCATGTTTCCTGATGATATCTCCCAAGGGTAACATATAAAACGTGAAGAGTAGCGGCCCTAGTACTGAGCTTTGAGGTACTCCATACTGCACTTGTGATCGATATGATACATCTTCATTCACTGCTACGAACTGATGGCGGTCATATAAGTATGATTTAAACCAGGGGTGGGGAACCTTTTTTCTATCAAGGGCCATTTACACTTTTCTAACATCCTTCAAGGGCCATACTAAATTATTGAAAATATATATCACTAACCTCTCTAATGCGGTGGTTGGAACTGCTTCTCTTTGGCCAGGCGTCTGATGTCAGATGGCAGTGATGACGAAGCTACTCACAGCTGGTTTTCCAAGTTTAGATCAGTCAGTCTTGAGCGGAATCGAGTCTTTGCAAGAGTCAGTTTTGAAAAGAACTGCTCACAGCAGTAGGTCGTCCCAAACAGAGATGCAAACTTCAGCGCATGTCTCCTCAGAATGGGAAAAATCTTCACAACGTACATACAGTTTATAGAACTCAAGCAGAGGGAGGTTGTTGTACTTTGCTTTGAGCTCGTCATTGCTTTGTAGCTCAATTATTTCATGTTGTAGGTTGTCAGGCACGTCAGATGGTTCCACATTAAATGGCGCAGCAAAAATCTTTAGTTCATTTTGTTTACTTTTCATGTCCTGAAACCTCTCTTCAAATGCCTGAAGCAGTTTTGCACACTCACCAGCATACTCATCTGTCATAGCAGGCTTTTGTTCTTGTAGAGTAGGAAAATGCACAATGTTACCCTGTTCTAGTTGAAATTGCCACAGCTTTAATTTCGCCTCAAATGATTTCACGTTTGAAAGCAGAGAGCTGAGAAGCTGGTTCGGACCTTGGAGTTTGACGTTCAGTTCTGACAGGTGCTTGGTTATGTCCACCATAAAGGCCAAATCACACAGCCACTTGTCATCACTGAGTTCCACAACAGGTTTTCCCTTAATCTCCATGAATTGTTTTACTTCTTCCCTCAAATTGTAAAAGCGTGCGAGCATATCTGCACGACTCAGCCATCGCACCTCACAATGGTAAACCAGATCTCCATACTCAGACTCGAGATCACTCAGTAACTCTTTGAACTGGCGGCTGTTTAGCCCTCTGCTTTTGATGAAGTTTATGGTGGAAACGACAGTTGTCATTACACTGTGAAGCTTCAGGGAATGTGCACAAAGACTCTCTTGATGTATGATACAGTGGCGTACAACTAAATCACTTGGATCAAGCCTGAGACGACTCATTTCTTTTTTGACCAATGCAGTTAGTCCCTTTTTCGGGCCAAGCATGGCAGGAGCTCCATCTGTGGCAAGGCCACTTAACTTTTCAAATGGTAATTCAAATTTGTTCATTGCCAGAACAACTTGCTCAAACAAATCCTCACCTTTGGTAGTGCCATGCATGGCTTGCAAAGACAGCAATTTCTCTGTCGTTTCAAACTCGGCGGTAATTCCACGCACAAAGATGGCTAGTTGGGCGGTATTCGTTAGGTCTGTTGTTTCATCGCAGGCCAGAGAGAAAAAAATTCATTTTTTTGCGGTGTCATTCAGTGTTGTTTCAATGTCTTGTGCCATATCAGTAATTCGTTCTGCGACAGTTCTTCGAGATAAACTGACACTTTGGAAGAGTTTTAATTTGTCTGGTGCTAGCAGCTCCGCAGCGGTAACAAGACACTCTTTCACGAACTCTCCTTCTGAATGAGGTCGCAGTTTCTTAGCTATTAGCTCACTCACCACAAAACTTGTATGAATAACATTCTCTCTGTCAGAATGTGGTCTTGTGAAAACTGCTTGTTGTGCATCCAAACTCCGCCGAAGACTGTTAACTTTATCCAAGCGCATTTGTCCTTGCAACGCATTCAGTTTAGCATGCTTTGAGCTGTAATGACGCTCGAGATTGGCTTTTTTCATCACTGCAAGCGCATCCCTACAAACTAGGCAGACTGGCTTGCCTTTGACTTCAACAAAAAAATAATCATTTGTCCATTTTTCTTGAAAAGCACGACATTCTGCATCTACTTTTCTTTTCTTGCCTGTAGCCATGATTTTTATCAGTGACGACAACCGTGAATGTTACGTGCATATTGCGTGTTCACGCAGACTGTGACCCGGACAGGCAAACCTGTTTTACATTATTATATATTATCTATAATGTTATATTTCTATTTTTATTATATATGTTTTTTCATTTACTATCACAGGAAAAATAATTGCTGTCTAGGCTTTTTTTTTTTTTTTTGAAGAAGAAGAAGAAGGGAGATTTTGAATTCACTGATGGGCCGGATCAAACTGTCTCGCGGGCCGCATACAGCCTGGAGGCCGGACGTTCCCCACCCCTGATTTAAACCATGCTAATGCACTTCCACTGATGCCAACAAAGTGTTCAAGTCTATGCAAAAGAATGCTGTGGTCAACTGTGTCAAACGCAGCACTAAGATCCAATAAAACTAATAGAGAGATACAACCATGATCTGATGATAAGAGCAGATAGTTTGTAACTCTAAGGAGCGCAGTCTCAGTACTATTATATGGTCTAAATCCTGACTGGAAATCCTCGCATATACCATTTTTCTCTAAGAAGGAATATAATTGTGAGGATACCACCTTTTCTAGTTTCTTGGAAAGAAAAGGGAGATTCGAGATTGGTCTATAATTAACTAGTTATTTGGGGTCAAGTTGTGTTTTTTTTATGAGAGGCTTAATAACAGCCAGTTTGAAAGTTTTGGGGACATATCCTAATGACAATGAGAAATTAATAATAGTCAAAAGAGGACCTATGACTTCTGGAAGCACCTCTTTTAGGAGCTTAGATGGTATAGGGTCTAATATACATGTTGTTGGTTTAGATGATTTAACAAGTTTATACAATTCTTCCTCTCCTATAGTAGAGAATGAGTGGAACTGTTCCTCAGGGTGTCTATAGTGCACTGTCTGATGTGATATTGTAGCTGACGGCTGAATGGTTGCAATTTTATCTCTAATAGTATCGATTTTAGAAGTAAAGTAGTTCATAAAGTTATTACTGCTGTGGTGTTGGGAAATGTCAACACATGTTGAGGCTTTATTTTTCATTCATTTAGCCACTGTATTGAATAAATACCTGGGGTTATGTTTGTTTTCTTCTAAAAGAGAAGAAAAGTAATCAGATCTAGCAGTTTTTAATGCTTTTCTGTAGGATATGTTACTTTCCCGCCAAGCAATACGAAATACCTCTAGTTTTGTTATCCTCCAGCTGCACTCCATTTTTCGGGCTGCTCTCTTTAGGGTGCGAGTATGCTCATTATACCATGGTGTCAAACTGTTTTCCTTAACCCTCCTTAAGCGTAAATGAGCAACTGTATAGTCCATAGTTTCTGTTACATTTTCAAGTTGTTCTGAGGTTTTGGATATGCTAAGGAATTTGGATATATCAGGAAGATAACTTAAAAAGCAGTCTTTTGTGTTAGAAGTGATGTTTCTTCGATACTTGTAACAAGAATTTACAATTTTGGCTATATGAAGTTTGCACAGAACTAAATAATGATCTGAGATATCATCACTTGGCTGAATAATTTCAACACTATCAACATCAATTCCATGTGACAGTATTAAATCTAGAGTATGATTTCGACAATGAGTAGGTCCTGAAACATGTTGTCTAACACCAATAGAGTTCAGAATGTCTATAAATGCTGATCCCAATGCATCTTTTTCATTATCGACATGGATATTAAAACTTTATCTGCAGCCAGAACTAACTCGGATGTAAAATCACCAAACTCTTTAATAAAGTCTGTATGGTGGCCTGGTGGCCTGTATACAGTAGCCAGTACAAACATAACAGGGGATTTATCATTAACATTTGTTTCTCTGGATAATGTTATATGTAGCACCATTACTTCAAACGAGTTATACTTGAAGCCTGCCCTCTGAGAAATCCTGAAAAAGTTGTTATAAAATGAAGCAACACCTCCCCCTTTGCCTTTTAGACGCGGCTCGAGTTTATAACAGTAACCTTGGGGGGTGGACTCATTTAAAATAATGTAATCATCAGGTTTTAGCCAGGTTTCTGTCAAACAGAGCACATCTATATTATGATCAGTTATCATATTATTTACAAAAAGTGTTTTCGTAGAAAGGGATCTGATATTCAATAAGCCAAGCTTTATCATTTGTTTATCCATATTGCTTTTGTTTTTTTATTTGTTGAACCTCAATTAAATTATTAACTTTAACTTGGTTTGGACGTTTTTAGTATTTTCTAGTTCGGGGAACAGACATAGTCTCTATAGTGTGATATCTAGGTGAAAGAGTCTCTATGTGCTGAGAATTAGCTGACCTCTGTGACGGGAGGCAGCTAGCAGACGGTCGGTTTAGCCAGTCTGTCTGCTTCCTGACCTGGGCCCCAGTTAGTCAAGTATGAACTCTAAGACTATTTGCCATATTTCTAGAGAGAAGAGCAGCTCCACCCCGGGAGGGATGAAGACCATCTCTTTTAAACAGGTCAGGTCTGCCCCAAAAGCTTGTCCAATTGTCTATGAAACCTATGTTATGCTGTGGGCACCACTTAGACATCCAGCCATTGAGTGATGACAATCTGCTATGCATCTCATCACCACAGTAAGCAGGGAGGGGACCAGAGCATATTACAGTGTCTGACATCGTGCTTGCAAGTTCACACACCTCTTTAAAGTTATTTTTAGTGATCTCCGACTGGCTAAGACGAACATCATTAGCGCCGGCATGAATAACAATCTTACTGTATTTACGTTTAGCATTTGCCAGCGCTTTTAAATTTACCAAGATGTCAGGCGCTCTGGCTCCCAGTAAACATTTGACTATGGTGGCTGGTGTCTCTATATCCACGTTCCATACAATAGAATCACCAATAACTAGAGCACTTTCATCAGGTTTCTCAGTGGTTGCATCACTGAGTTGGGAGAACCTGTTTAATGTTTTGATCGGAACAGAAGAGCGGTGTTTTGACCCACGACTACGCTGCCTCACCGTCACCCAGTTCCCCTCTTTAGAGCCCTGCACGGTCCTCAAATCTAGGCCCGAGCCCGGCTAGCCCAACCTGTGTCCGACAGCTCATCAGAATTATCAGCCCGAGTCCGGCCCGAGTCCGGCCCGAGCCCGTGTTTTTATTTATTTATTTTATTACACAGCGGAAGCCTGCCCTATTTGCAGCAATTAAAAAAGGGGTCAGTTTTGTGTTATGTTTCTTTTCATTTCTTTATCAAGTTAGTTTAGAAAAATGTTTGAAGCATTTAAAAAAAAAAAATGACGATTAACGTTAAACAGCCGAGCCGACAGCAAGTAGCCTAAAACATATTTAATCAATTAAGCCCCTCAAATTAACGCTAATACTTTACTTGGCTACAATAAAATCCATAGATATAAAACACTTCAAACATATCACACATACAGTTAGTTTAATAAATGTTTATTTATTAAACCACAGTGAGTAAAATAAAATAAAAAAATGTAATACTGAGGCAGGCTCGCAACATCGCTCGCAAACGAAATGAGAAAAAGCCTACAATCTAAACAAATTAAATTAATTAAAAACAAACTTGCAGGTTATCTTACCTCAAAAATGCACCACAGAACATGTCCATTCTTTTTTCCATTAGTTTCCAACAGTTAAACGAAAATAAAGTCCAGTCAAATGAAAAGTTAGAACAGTCTCTTACAGAGCATCATGGAGAAAAAGAATAGGCTCCAGAGTGGAAGGTTTTAACCCAGTCCTCCTCTCTTCTATCACTCTTCCCGCGGCACTGAAGACACGTTCGCTGCTGCTGCTGGCGGGACACTAAACACAGAGCGAGCCAGTCTTGACAGTCACGGTAGCAGGGTCTCGTGCTGTTTCCACCATAGCAGCACATGTCGTCCATCACCTTCGATGTTGTGATTGAGGCGCATATATTGCTGTACATCATCGTCGTCATCCTCGTCCTGCTTCACAATGTTTTCAAACTTGGCCAGCGCTCTCTTCTTTGCTGCGTGGCCCGCAGCAACAGGTGCAGACGCAGAAATGCATGCTTGCCGCTACATGAATCATCATTTTATAATTATTAGTTGGCCAACTAGGCTATTATTAATACATTAATTTAGAGGCATGTAATAGCTACTACTACAATAAATGGACATAAGTGAAGTATAATCGTGGGTTGCGCTGACGGAAAAGCGTGCGTGCGTGAGACTGTCATGTCAATATGTCAGTTTAATTATAACGAGTTGAATTATCAGATTATGAAAGTTATGAGGTTATCAAATGTCTTTATATATTTGTTTTTCTATCGTCGACGTCAACTACTATTTTTTTATTTTTATTAATGTCTAAAAATATAAATAGAAGGATAACCCAAAAAGGCCCGAGGCCCGGCCCGCATGTGAGCTATAACGTGAAAATTGGCCCGAAGTCAGGGCCCGTCGGGCTCGGGCTGAAATGCAGGGCTTTACCCCTCTTGCGGGGGCTCTGTTTCCGGAACCGAACAATGTACAGGAATCCCTGAGCTAGACGCATCCAAAGCCGTATCTAGAGCCCTAACATTCTTACTGTCCTCAATTTAAGTTTGGATGCGTGTCTCTAATTCTGAAATCTTCTCTGTCAGACTAACTATTTCCCTGCATTTATCACATGTGAATCCCTCATCAGCGACAGAGATAGATAAACTGTACATGTGGCAAGAGGTGCAAATAACGATAGCAGGCGAAGCCATTACTCACCGTGCTTGATTAAATATTCTTACTGCGGTTGTTTGATGAACTTGTGAAAAACTGGAGCAAGTGCTGCTTCTCTGTAGCCCATTTCCTGCACACGCCTGTGAACGGTGGCTCTGGATGTTTCTACTCCAGACTCAGTCCACTGCTTCCGCAGGTCCCCCAAGGTCTGGAATCGGTCCTTCTCCACAATCTTCCTCAGGGTCCTGTCACCTCTTCTTGTTGTGCAGCATTTTTTGCCACACTTTTTCCTTCCCACAGACTTCCCACTGAGGTGCCTTGATACAGCACTCTGGGAACAGCCTACTCATTCAGAAATTTCTTTCTGTGTCTTACCCTCTCGCTTGAGGGTGTCAATGATGGCCTTCTGGACAGCAGTCAGGTCGGCAGTCTTACCCATGATTGCATTTTTAAGTAATGAACCAGGCTGGGAGTTTTTAAAAGCCTCGGGAATCTTTTGCAGGTGTTTAGAGTTAATTAGTTGATTCAGATGATTAGGTTAATAGCTCGTTTAGAGAACCTTTTCATGACATGCAAATTTCTTGAGATAGGAATTTTGGGTTTTCATGAGCTGAATGCCAAAACCATCAGTATTAAAACAATAAAAGACCTGAAATATTTCAGTTGGTGTGCAATGAATCTAAAATATATGAAAGTTTAGCACTAGAAAAATACAATAAGAATAATTTGAGAAAGAAAAATAAGAATAATAAGAAAAATAAAAATTTGTTTTACCTTTGTTATTCAATTACAGAACATCCACTCTTCCGTGACTGCAGTACACCTGCAAAGCGTTAGCACTCGTTACCTTGTCATTAGCGTTTTCTTTTCTCCTCTCCTCTCTCACGCTGCAGTTTTTCACAAGTTCATCAAACAACTGCAGTAAGAATATTTCATCAAGCACGGTGAGTAATGGCTTCTCCTGCAATTGTTATTTGCACCTCTTGCCACATGTACAGTTTATCTATCTCTGTCGCTGATGAGGGATTCACATGTGATAAATGCAGGGAAATAGTTAGGCTGACAGAGAAGATTTCAGAATTAGAAACACGCATCCAAACTTTAATTAAGGACAGTAAGAATGTTAGGGCTCTAGATACGGCTTTGGATGCGTCTAGCTCAGGGACTCCTGTACATTGTCCGGTTCCAGCAGAGCCCCTGCAGCAGGGCAACTGGGTGACGGTGAGGCAGCGTAGTCGTGGGTCAAAACACCGCTCTTCTGTTACGATCAAAACATTAAACAGGTTCTCCCCACTCAGTGATGCACCCACTGAGAAACCTGATGAAAGTGCTCTAGTTATTGGCAATTCTATTGTACGGAACGTGAATATAGAGACACCAGCCACCATAGTCAAATGTTTACCGGGAGCCAGAGCGCCTGACATCTTGGCAAATGTAAAAGTGCTGGCTAAAGCTAAACGTAAATACAGTAAGATTGTTATTCATGCCGGCGCTAATGATGTTCGACTTCGCCAGTCGGAGATCACTAAAAATAACTTTAAAGAGGTGTGTGAACTTGCAAGCACAATGTCAGACACTGTAATATGCACTGGTCCCCTCCCTACTTACCGTGGCTGGTACTCACTCAATGGCTGGATGTCTAAGTGGTGCCCACAGAATAACATAGGTTTCATAGACAATTGGACGAGTTTTTGGGGCAGACCTGACCTGTTTAAAAGAGATGGTCTTCATCCCTCCTGGAGTGGCGCCACTCTTCTGTCTAGAAATATGGCACATAGTCTTAGTGTTTATACTTGACTAACTGGGGCCCAGGTCAGGAAGCAGACAGACTGGCTAAACCGACCGTCTGCTAGCTGCCTCCCATCACAAAGGTCAGTTAATTCTCAGCACATAGAGACCCTTTCACCTAGATATCACACTATAGAGACTGTGTCTGTTCCCCGAACTAGAAAATACAAAAAACGTCCAAACCAAGTTAAGGTTAACAATTAAATTGAGGTTCAACAAATAAAAAACAAGTGCAATATGGATAAACAAATGATAAAGATTGGCTTATTGAATATCAGATCCATTTCTACGAAAACACTTTTTGTAAATAATATGATAACTGATCATAATATAGATGTGCTCTGTTTGACAGAAACTTGGCTAAAACCTGATGATTACATTATTTTAAATGAGTCCACCCCCCAAGATTATTGTTATAAACACGAGCCGCGTCTAAAAGGCAAAGGGGGAGGAGTTGCTTCAATTTATAACAACGTTTTCAGGATTTCTCAGAGGGCAGGCTTCAAGTATAACTCGTTTGAAGTAATGCTGCTTCATATAACATTATCCAGAGAAACCAATGTTAATGATAAATCCCCTGTTAAGTTTGTACTGGCTACTGTATACAGGCCACCAGGGCACCATACAGACTTTATTAAAGAGTTTGGTGATTTTACAGCCGAGTTAGTTCTGGCTGCAGATAAAGTTTTAATAGTTGGTGATTTTAATATCCATGTCTATAATGAAAAAGATGCATTGGGATCAGCATTTATAGACATTCTGAACTCTATTGGTGTTAGACAACATGTTTCAGGACCTACTCATTGTCGAAATCATACTCTAGATTTAATACTATCACATGGAATTGATGTTGATAGTGTTGAAATTATTCAGCCAAGTGATGATATCTAGGATCATTATTTAGTTCTGTGTAAACTCCATATAGCCAAAATTGTAAATTCTACTTCTTGTTACAAGTATCGAAGAACCATCACTTCTACCACAAAAGACTGCTTTTTAAGTTATCTTCCTGATGTATCCGAATTCCTTAGCATATCCAAAACTTGATGATGTAACAGAAACTATGGACTCTCTCTTTTCTAGCACTTTAAATACAGTTGCTCCTTTACGCTTAAGCAAGGTTAAGGAAAACAGTTTGACACCATGGTATAATGAGCATACTCGCACCCTAAAGAGAGCAGCCCAAAAAATGGAGCGCAGCTGGAGGAAAACAAAACTAGAGGTATTTCGTATTGCTTGGCGGGAAAGTAGCATATCCTATAGAAAAGCATTAAAAACTGCTAGATCTGATTACTTTTCTTCTCTTTTAGAAGAAAACAAACATAACCCCAGGTATTTATTCAATACAGTGGCTAAATGAACGAAAAATAATGCCTCAACAAGTGTTGACATTTCCCAACACCACAACAGTAATGACTTTATGAACTACTTTACTTCTAAAATCGATACTATTAGAGATAAAATTGCAACCATTCAGCCGTCAGCTACAGTATCACATCAGACAGTGCACTATAGACCCCCTGAGGAACAGTTCCACTCATTATCTACTATAGGAGAGGAAGAATTGTATAAACTTGTTAAATCATCTAAACCAACAACATGTATATTAGACCCTATACCATCTAAGCTCTTAAAAGAGGTGCTTCCAGAAGTCATAGGTCCTCTTCTGACTATTATTAATTCCTCATTGTCATTAGGATATGTCCCCAAAACCTTCAAACTGGCTGTTATTAAGCCTCTCATAAAAAAACACAACTTGACCCCAGAGAATTTGTTAATTATAGACCAATCTCGAATCTCCCTTTTTCTGTCCAAGATACTAGAAAAGGTGGTATCCTCACAATTATATTCCTTCTTAGAGGAAAATGGTATATGTGAGGATTTCCAGTCAGGATTTAGACCGTATCATAGTACTGGAACTGCTCTCCTTAGAGTTACAAATGATCTGCTCTTATCATCTGATCGTTGGTGTATCTCTCTATTAGTTTTATTGGATCTTAGTGCTGCGTTTGACACAATTGCACCTAACAAGACTTCACATAACACCGTACTTTCTACATCATTAGAAGAATGGCATCTATGCTAATATTTGTCTGTTTCTCTCTTGTTCCGAGGTCACCGTGGCCACCAGATCCAGTCTGTGTCCAGATCAGAGGGTCACTGCAGTCACCCGGATCCAGTACGTATCCAGACCAGATGGTGGATCAGCACCTAGAAAGGACCTCTACTGCCCTGAAAGACAGTGGAGACCAGAACAACTAGAGCCCCAGATACAGATCCCCTGTAAAGACCTTGTTTCAGAGGACCACCAGGACAAGACCACAGGAAACAGATGATTCTTCTGCACAATCTGACTTTGCTGCAGCCTGGAATTGAACTACTGGTTTCGTCTGGTCAGAGGAGAACTGGCCCCCCAACTGAGCCTGGTTTCTCCCAAGGTTTTTTTCTCCATTCTGTCACCGATGGAGTTTTGGTTCCTTGCCGCTGTCGCCTCTGGCTTGCTTAGTTGGGGTCACTTCATCTACAGCGATATCATTGACTTGATTGCAAATAAAAACAGACAATATTTAAACTGAACAGAGATGACATAACTGAATTTAATGATGAACTGCCTTTTAACTATCATTTTGCATTATTGAGACACTGTTTTCCAAATGAATGTTGTTTAGTGCTTTGACGCAATGTATTTTGTTTAAAGCACTTTATAAATAAAGGTGATTGATTGATTGATTGATAGCCATGATCATACAGTAATAGCGAGCTGATTTTGGCTGATTTGCACTCAAACAGATGGTAATCATGCAGATACATTAACATTCAACATAAAACACACTCTCACACATATAAAAACTGTTTAAAAATAAAAGAATCAAAGGAATATGCGATCGCTGTAAGTTCCGCCTCCATCAGCTGACAGGTGCGTCAGAGCGCGTAACAAGCTCTCAGGAGGGAGCGCCAAATTCAAATAAACTATCTTCCGTACAGAAGTTCTAAGCGGCCATGCATTATAATTTTTTTCCTTTTTGTTTTCTCGATATAACGACTTAATTTTCTCTTTATCTCGACATAACGAAAGTCGTTTTCTCATTATAACGACTTATTTTTCTCATTATCTTGACATAATGAAAGTTTGTTTTCTCGTTATAACGACATTTATAACGTTTTACTGTTGCTATGGTAACAAACTCAACTTTGACAGGCATCTGATGGACAACCATGCAGGCGCTCTTACTGTAGCCTATATTTCAGCAAATTTAGCTTCGTCTAGGTAATAACGTCTAAAATACTGTACATAAATAAAGGCTGATCAATCACTGTAGATTTTTCTAGAGACAGTACAACAAACGTTTTGTTTTTGTAATTAACATGTTTAAATGGCAACACCACACCATTAGATCTGCTTGGATTAAACTCACCTTTAATTTTCCCTTTATTTGAAATAAAATTATATATAATTTGTAATTTGTAGTAGTCATTATATGATGTGGCAGATATCATGTGTGTTACAAGCTTCTGTTTGAAAAGAGCGTCCATGTGTACGTTTAGTGTGTGTGTGTGTGTGTGTGTGTGTGTGTGTGTAGAAAAAAAACAATTACAACATTATAGAACAAAACTGAATTAAATTAGCCTATGGATTTTACATATACATCACATTTCTCATCAATATGGTTAACAATAAAGATTAGTAATAAGGAAAAGAAGCACATCAGCCTACATCGTTAAATCCCGTCCTACTGTAGATAAACAGAATACAGTGATGTCAACCTTGGTTTTGATAAGCAGTTATTTTTATTACACAGGATGCGTTGGTGAAACTCATGCATCTGGCAGAAACTTAATACACAAAATATTCATATTGATTCAAGCATTTAACATTTATGAATTAATTAATTGTCAGTAATGATGACTGCACAAATTATAGCGATCACGAGGAAGGTCCGCGTACAGTAAAGTGGATAGTATACAACACCCCATCAGTTATATTCAGGTCTATAGTGCCACCTGCTGGTGCAGTTTTGTAACTTCTTAGAGAAAAATAAGTCGTTAAAACGAGAAAACGAACTTCGTTATGTCGAGAAAATGAGAAAATTAAGTCGTTATAACGAGAAAACAAGAAAAAAAAATTATAATGCATGGTCGCTTAGAACTTCCGTACTTCCGCCTATTTTTCATTCATTCTTTTTTCCGGTGGATCGCCTCATTCTGTTTGTGACACTGTACGCTGCAAAACCATGCCGTGTTTTTACTACAAAGACGCAGTTTCCGACTGTGAATTATTCCATAGCGGACGCAAACAATTCTGTTGCTGAAGAAATGAAATGTAAACAGAGGAATTATGATCCATATTACAACGTTAATGCTTCGTTGGACTAAACATGCTTCAATAGATGTCCCTCAGTGGACCCTTACCTTTCTAACTAAACCAGGATTTACAGCTGTGGATGTGTTTATGACTCGTTATTACGACAGATCTGGTATGTACAGCATTTCTAATGTTCATGTTTTTTATGTGTACTGCTTACACAAATGTAGCAAATTATCTATTAGCGATAAGATATAAAACAGTGATTCTGTTCAAATTCCCTTTAAAACCTTAAATGATTCCATTTGAGCTAAATTGACCGGTTTCCCTTACATAATGAAACCTTTGGAGTTGGGATAACACCCACACCAAAGCGATACCTTTTTAGAAGCCCATTATCGCCAAAAATTTCTGAAATTTTTATATTCTGAGGTAGATTTCTGTCAAGAGCCATTTTAGGATAGGTCAAATTTGGTCCTCTTCACTACTTCTAACATTTGACAGATTTAGGAGCAAATTTTAATGCTAAAACACTTTGTGAAACACTCTTAGAACCAGATCCAGCAATTAGAATTGAATCCAGCGCTGACATGCCCATTATATTTTTTTCAACTGCAATACCTAGTTAAACTACTTGGTGCCATTCCTACATACAGCACCTTTAAGATGTTATGTGAATACGGCCCAGTTCTTTTTCTCCTTGGCCCAGGTAAGATGCTTCTGATGTTGTTTCTTTTTCAGAAGTGGCTTGGAGGCCCTTTTCCTGAATCCAGCTTCAGTCCACTTCCTGTGAAGCTCTCCCAAGTGTTTGAATCAGCTTTGCTTGACAGTATTCTCAAGCTTGCAGTCAAGTCAAGTCACCTTTATTTATATAGCGCTTTAAACAAAATACATTGCGTCAAAGCAACTGAACAACATTCAATAGGAAAACAGTGTGTCAATAATGCAAAATTATTAAAGTTAAAGGCAGTTCATCACTGAATACAGTGATGTCATCTCTGTTCAGTTAAATAGTGTCTGTGCATTTATTTGCAATCAAGTCAACGATATCGCTGTAGATGAAGTGACCCCAACTAAGCAAGCCAGAGGCGACAGCGGCAAGGAACCGGTACTCCATCGGTGACAGAATGGAGAAAAAAACCTTGGGAGAAACCAGACTCAGTTGGGGGGCCAGTTCATCCCTGTTGCTTGTGCACCTCTTCCTACCTAATTTCTTCCTCTCAGTCAACTTTGCATTTAACATGCTTTGATACAGCACTCTGTGAACTCTGTGAGCCATTTCAGTAATGACCTTCTGTGACTTACCCTCTTTTATGGAAGGTATCAATGATTGTCTTGTGGACCATAGCCAAGTCAAAAAAAAAGAAACCAGCCATTTGTATCAATAGTATTCAAATGAAGGGCACAACACCAATGTTATCCATTCACATCTCAAAGTTTTAGGGTCTGCAGGATGTAATCACAGGCTACCTTCATTATAACAAGACAATAATCAGGTTAAAATAAATGATACAAGGACTGAGTACACTATTATTTATTTCCATATTTATTGAGTTTTCAAAATTAAGCACTGCACAAACATTTTGGCACGTTAATATTCTCAAATATAGTAAACAATACATAAGTAATTTTTGTTAAGAAATTGTGTGTTTAAATATGTTTAGATTCCACATTATATTTTTGTTAAAAGATGTTTTTTGAACAGTAAACATTAAAGACACCTAGCATTGTTTCTATGATGACCAAGTCTTCACACTCATGCTGCACCCTAGAAACCTAGCAAATACATCTGTTTGGAACGAAAAAAAAGATACATTTTGAAATGATAAAAATACATAACTCAATATTTTGAATGTTTGATTTAATTTTTCTTAACAAATAATATTAAAGTAAAATTACAAAAGTATGTTTATAACCATTCAAAAGGAATTATGATCCATATTACAACGTTATTGCTTCGTTGGACTAAACATGCTTTATTAGATGTCCCTCAGTGGACCCTTACCTTTCTAACTAAACCAGGATTTACAGCTTTGGATGTGTTTATGACTCGTTATTACGACGGATCTGGTATGTACAGCATTTCTAATGTTCATGTTTTTTATGTGTACTGCTTACACAAATGTAGCAAATTATCTATCAGCAATAAGATATAAAACAGTGATTCTGTTCAAATTCCCTTTAAAACCTTAAATGATTCCATTTGAGCTAAATTGACTGGTTTCCCTTACATAATGAAACCTTTGGAGTTGGGATAACTCCAAAAGCCAAGTCAAAAAAAAAAAGAAGCCAGCCATTTGTATCAATAGTATTCAAATGAAGGGCACAACACCAATGTTATCCATTCACATCTCAAAGTTTTAAGGTCTGCTGGATGTAATCACAGGCTACCTTCATTATAACAAGACCATAATCAGGTTAAAATAAATGATAGAAGGACTGAGTACACTATTATTTATTTCCATATTTATTGAGTTTCCAAAATTAAGCACTGCACAAACATTTTGGCACGTTAATATTCTCAAATATAGTAAACAATACATAAGTAATTTTTGTTAAGAAATTGGGTGTTTAAATATGTTTAGATTCCACATTATATTTTTGTTCAAAGTTGTTGTTGTTTTTTGAACAGTAAACATTAAAGACACCTAGCATTGTTTCTATGATGACCAAGTCTTCACACTCATGCTGCACCCTAGAAACCTAGCAAATACATCTGTTTGAAACGAAAAAAAAAGATACATTTTGAAATGATAAAAATACATTGTTTCTATGATGACCAAGTCTTCACACTCATGCTGCACCCTAGAAACTTAGCAAATACATCTGTTTGAAACGGAAAAAAAAAGATACATTTTGAAATGATAAAAATACATAACTCAATATTTTGAATGTTTGATTAAATTTTTCTTAACAAATAATATTAAATTAAAATTACAAAAGTATGTTTATAACCATTCAAAAGTTTTTTTTTTGTTTTAGGCATTATCTCCAGCTCACCAAGGCTGAATTTATTTTAACAACTATACAGTAAAAATAGTATTACAGTAATAGTATAAACAATATTGTGAAATATTACCAAAATGTAAAATAACTTTACTATTTAAATATATTTAAAAATGTAATTTATTCCTGTGATGAAATCTGAATTTCCAGTCTTCAGTGTCACATGATAATTCAAAAATCATTGTAAAATCCTGAATATCATTCAAACATTTCTGAATAAGAAACATTTCTTGTTATCACTTTGGAAAACAGTTGTTTTGTTTCATATTTCTGTGGAAACCATAATACTTCTTTTCAGGATTCCTTGATGTAAAGCTTCCTTGCTCAGCAAAATGTATATATATATATATATATATATATATATATATATATATATATATAAATAATAAAGTAATAATAATAATAAATGTTTTAAAAACTCTCTGACCCCAAACGTTTAAAAAACAATGTGTATAAAACATTTTCACTATATACATTTACATTCAAAGAAGACTTTTCCAGACCTAGAAATCACAATATTAAAATGTTTTAATATTTCCAGGTTTTCCAGGAAAACGTAACTTTTTCACATACAAGCCAATACACTCTGCAGTACTAAACTAAAATCATTCCCGTTTTCTTTCTTTTTTTCTCCAATGTCCCATGATTAGATTCAGCACCTGAAAACAAACCCAGATTGCAAGAGAGCAGGTGAAAACAATTGAATCAATGTTAATAATGGTTGATTTTTCTATGTTAATGGCATTAAATCAATATCACTTTTGCACATGCGATTAATTTAATGTTGTTTATATATATATCAGATCAGATGAATGTGTAATATGACACATTTGCTTTTAATAATTTTTATTGTATTATAATTATATTGGGAAGTAGTGGCCTAATGGTTAGAGAGTCAGACTCCCAATCGAAAGGTTGTGAGTTCGAGTCTCGGGCCGGCAGGAATTGTGGGTGGGGGGAGTGCATGTACAGTTCTCTCTCTGTGCACTTCGGATGGGTTAAATGCAGACCACGAATTCTGAGTATGGGTCACCATACTTGGCTGAATTTAGAATTTAGACAGCTGATGATGAGTAACTCTGTAACTACATATCAACTAGCAGTCATTAGAGTATTAGTTTGTGCTACTGTAAACATATGCTAACACTCTATTTTGATGGTCAACCAACAGATAAACTGACAATAAATGTCTTTGCAAGTAAATCTACTTATTCTACCATACTAGATTCAACAATTCTTGAGCATACTAATACTCTAATGAGAGTTAAATAGCATGTAGTTTCAAAGTTGCTCATAGTAAATTAATTAAGGGGACAATCAAAATAAAATGTATCCATATAAGACTTTTTTTTCAGTTGGAGTATTAAGCTCACATCAATTAACATTTTCTCCACAGGAAACACTCAAATAACACTCAACATCTAACCACTCACAAGCTGTAGTAAGATACTGTCCAGATCTTAAACAATGTCAATTTATAATACTTGTATGATGTATTATAATTGTTATGATTATTCATGAGTTGATACAACATATTATAATGTTTTTTTATAATGCATTATGCATTTATCATAATGCTTTAAGATACCCTTGTAGTGTATTATAAATACAAGCTCCATACAAAGTGTTACCAATTGCTTTTTTGTGGTGATAGAAACTACAATAAAGCTCAGAAACAATACAAAATAATGCTGAAGTTGATGTTTTATGATTTCCAAGATACAGTACTGTGGCAAAATTGACACACTCTCATCATACAAACCTCAAAAATGGTGACAATCATCAAAAATTCAGATAACTGATCAACTGTAATGCATAAATGAGTTTAATACTATGTTCATATACAGCAGTGGTTCCCAAACCTGTCCTGGCGTACCCCCAACACTGCACGTTTTCTTTGTCTGCCTAATTAAACACATCTGATTCAACTCATCAGCTCATTATCACATGGGTTAATGAGCTGATGAGTTGAATCAGATGTGTTTAATTAGGGAGACAAAGAAAATGTGCAGTGTTGGGGGTACGCCAGGACAGGTTTGGTAACCACTGATATACAGTATGCATTTCAGCAAAAAAAATTATTTTGTTGATTGTCACCATTGTTGAGTTTCACATGCTGATCCTTGATGTTAAATTGATTCAACAGTTGAATAAGTTATCTTTTTTATTGATATTTTCTGTTAATAAAAAAAATAATTAAAGTAATACCACAAACAAAAAACATGGCATGTTTATTTGTTGTTCTTGTTATTCTTTTGTTGTTGTTTTATCCTTGTTCCTCTGTTTTGCTTCTGTTAAAGTTCTAGGTCTTTGCTGAGTGGTTGATTTATCACCTAGATTGATAAGTAGGTTTATAATGTGCTTACATTTGAGTGCCACTTTTGGTTGTGAGCTTACTGAGTTTCCTGTTCTACAATTGGGGCATGAGGGTAGATAGCCTTAATTGTACACTGTAAAGCCTTGCTGTAGAAAAACTGACAAATGTGACCAATCACAGAACTTAGGTACACAAGTCGGTTCTGTGGCATTTTGAGTTATTCACAGATTCCGAAAGTGTAGTCTCCAAGCTTTCCAGCGATGTGTAACACATGGAAATCTATTAATATTTGGAGAAGTTGTGGCCATTTGAAGTAGTTCAAAAAAGCTCAAAAAGCAGAAAATAGCCTCTAAAGATTGTGCAGTTCTCACCTGTTCTCACTGCTGGGAGTGACAATAGGGCTCATTTACATCTAATTACATCTCATTTAGATAAACCATACCCCCTATAAAGCTCCCCCCTGTAAAGCTGCATGTTTGCATAGCAAAGACAGACACAATGGGAAAAAATTGACCACATACTATTATTAATAAAGGATAATGTGCATTGTAAATGTAAGTAATTTATCTTTTTTGACTTTTATAAAAATGATTTAGAGGCTGAAATATGTGAATTTTATCTTTGTATAAAACCTTTTTTGTCAAAACTCTATTTGAACTTTTGCATTGTAAATAACATTGCAAGACACTCCTTTAAAATCTGGCCATCATTTTAAATGTTATTATTTTAATGTTTACGTAAACAAAAAGTACATATTGATACTAATTTTATTTGTTATTTGCTGGTTTTCTACATAAAACTTGGTGAATTGATTTCATTGTGTAGCATTAGGACATTTTGAACAGGATTCTGTGATAACCGTGATCATTTTGGTCACTATAATCATGAAATGAAATTTTCATGCCATTTCATCTCTAGTTATGATCAACTATTATAAACTAAAATTCAAGGACTTAATATGGGGACACATTTCGAGTAAGAGCAAGGTTACATCGTGTTACCTTGTAAAATGCATTGTTACAGTTTTCATGTGTCAAAGACAACTATGCAAAAAGCTTTTTTTTTTTTGCATTTATTTTTGGCCATATGACAGAGGTCTGATATTCTATTCGTCATATTTCTGTTTTGCATAAAACTGAAGAATATTCAGTACATTCTATACTGTATTCTAAAATGATCTGATATTATCTTTTGCATGGATTTTATTGAAAAGTGCTTAGGCTCATGTAACCAGTCATTTCACAGTGCGTCTGTGAAATGCTGATGTACCGTAGTAGTTTTGTGCACTTAACGTAACGCGTAAATGCAAGTAACTATAATGTAAGGTCTAAACATGGACTATACATGAGATAATAGGGCATGAGGGCGGGGGCAATAACAAAAGAAACAAAAGCAGGCTTTTATCCAGTATGGAAATACACACACGCCCCTACTGCGTGCTAGAATCTCCTAAAAACTAACTGTTTTCAACCTCAAAATGTACGCTTTAAAATATACCAATACTGCTATCTCAAACATGGAGAGGCTTCTTCGTGATCTCAACTAACAGATTCTGCAAAAAAACGAAAATCACCAATTTTGAAAAAAAAAAAATCTGCTTTTTTCTCATTTTGCTCGAAAGTTGAGCTGCTGACTTGTGTCACTGGTTTCCATGACGGGTCACAAACTCTGACAGTAACATATCGTTTTCTATCCAATTAGTCATATACTGTAGAAAACAATTCATTCTGGGTAATATTTGTCATTTTCAAGAAAGCAGCCTACAGGAACATTCTTGGAATTAACCAAGCTCAAAGTCGACACTCGGCGGCTGTGTTCAAAATCACACCCTATACCCTCATTCACTATTCCCTACATTAGTTTACTTGACTGAGTGAAAGGAAGTGACTAAATTCAGATGTAGATGAACACCTGATGATATCAAGCAGAATCACTGAAAGACAGAGAACCATGTACAACGAGAAGCAAGCAGAAACACAAGAACAACTGACTTCCAGCTTCAGCTTTAAGAACCTTTTAGAGTGTGAAACCAGTTTAGTTTTTATGAAAATAATAACGCTTGTGTTATTGTTGTGGAGGTCAATGTTGGCTTTAGTTATGCCCTTGAACCTTAACTTTTACTGTGATACATTTGCTCTCTGCAGTGAATGTGTAAAAAAAAAAAAATGTTATAACAAGAAAAAATGATCAGCTCATGTGGGTATGTTGTGATGATGCCATAATTGTAGTGGACTCATTTGAATCTCTTTTTTCATCCAGTGTTGAATTTTAAATTACTGTACTGTTGTATGTTTATTAATTACAGTAGTTCTGTGTCTCTACAGCATAAGAAAGAACAATGTTTATCTATTCAGTTATACATTTTTTATTTTTTTATAATATTCATCCAGACAATGGATGAAAATTGTGAATCAAGGAACTGCATGAGGAGCTGTTCATCATCAATATACAATCAGCATTCACTGATCAGGTTATTTTCTCTATTTTTGCTGTAACAAATGTACCTAGTAAACACACAGTTATAACAACCAGAAAAATAACGGATACAAAAAAAAAAAAAAGAAAATCAAGGGTCAGGAGCCCAATCAAAACAAACAGTGAATAGGATTATTCAGTCCAAACATTTTAAATAAAACACAAACATCTGAGCCTCTGTTAATTCTTAATTAATAAGAGCTTCTGTAGATGTATGACAGAAATAAAGTCAAGCTGGTGAGTAATAGGTGCCATAATGTGTAATGACTGGAAGACAGTTGTACAATGTAAAACCCAACAAGTAAACTTAACTCAGACCGTTTGAGTTAAGTTACTTGTCGTGTTTTACAGTGTACAGGATTTTCCTGTGGGGTTTAAAGGGTTAAACATGTAAGATAAAATGACACACCCAGAAAATATATTTTAACAGTAATAAACTGCTAACTAATTTTATGGCAAACAAACAAGAAAAACACTAGAATACAATGGCAACACTGGTCTTGCTACTGTTATGATCATAAAATCATAAAGAGGAGAGACTTTTGTTTTAGTTTACCTTTGTCTTCTTTCTATTTCTTCTGCTTTATTACAGATTTCAGTTCAATCCTATCATAGATGTGTTCAGGAGGCCCATTTACACCGTCTGCAATGAGGTAAAAGACACTTGGTTTAACTTGATTTGCTTTTTAAATATCAGTGATAAACATTGACTTCCAATTTCTTCAGAAATAAATTACTGTTCTTGCCATTATTAAGAAGTGGGACTTTCAAAGCACAAGCAAGTCTTTAAAGAATAAAAAATGATTGTCACCACTGTTGAGAATCATATGATTCAGTAATTAAAGAAAGCATATTTTTTCCTGCTATTTCAAAGTTAGAGTCAGCAAAAAAATAAGTGTTCACTGTAAAAAAAATACTGCAATTGCTTAAACAAAGTGCTTTAAGTGTCAACAGCCAAACTAAAATAAACACTGATCTCCATGATGATGGCGTAATTTTATCCAATAAAACATCAAGATCTGATCCTCTGTAATTCTAAATAACAGCAGGTGTTGAACTTTTGGTGCTTTTGGCAGTGTGGGCAGGTGCCAAATACTGCTGGAAAATAAAATCAGCATCTTCAAATAGCTGGCCAGCAGAAAGAAGCATGAAGTGCTCCAACATTTTGGTAAGTGTTTGCAGTGACTTTGGTTTTCAAAAAATATTGACCCCAGCCTCAGTGCATTCCTTGTGAAGTTCTCTAAAATTCTAGAATCCAGTTTGCTTGACAACCCTCATAAGGCTGCCGTTCTCTCGGTTGATTGTGCATCTTTTTCTTCTACACGTTTTCATTCCACAACTTTCTGTTAACATGCTTGAATACAACACTCCGTAAACAGCCAGCTTATTGGCAATTCATTTTTGTGACTTACACTCCTTGTGAAGGGTGTCAAAGATTGCCAGAGACCATTTTGAAGGCTCAGGAAACCTTTGCAGGTGTTTGGACTAGATTAGCTGATTGACATGTCACCATATTCTAATTTGTTGAGATAGTGAATTGGTGGGTTTTTGTTAAATGTGAGCCAAAATCATCACAATTAAAAGAACCAAAGACTTAGACCTCTTCAGTCTATGTGCAGATTGAATTTATTTAATACATGAGTTTCACAATTTGAGTTGAATTACTGAAATAAATTAACTTTTTCATGACATTCTAAGTTATTGTGAATTACCTGCATGTGCTTGTGTTTTGTGGCTGTTTCTGCTCTTCACTCTATCAATCAAATTCATTATTTTTCAAATGTTGTGGGCCAACTTCTTAAACATTATACCACACAATATACTTGTGAACAATTATAAAAACATCTTCACAATGAATATAATTATTAGCACACAATCCTAATAAAACTCAGTTTTTATTATCTTAACAAAGATCCTTTAGAACATTATAGAACAACTATTTAACATTATAGTACAAAGAAACGAGCACAACTAAGATAAACTCTGATCACAATAATGGTGGTTTGTTGCATTTTTTTTTACTTTTTTTTTTTTTTTTTTTTTTTTACAAATTGTTGGTGCAAAAGTGATTTTGATTCAATGCAATCCAGTGGTTGCTTCCTATCAGTATTTAAGTTTTTAAAAATATGCATTTTTATATACAGTAACAGTGACAACAGTTAATATCATTAGATGTATATCCAAAACTAATACGAAATATTAGTACATTTGTAAAATCTCTATAGCTATGGTAGAGTATGTTATTCTGCTACCTATATACCTATATATATCAGGGCTTGACAATAACACCGTCCAACCCGATAAATGCGGGTAACACAGTGACTCCAACTGGTCACTTTGGCGGGTTGAATAAGTGTAGTGTTCTTAAAAGGCATCTTAAATAAGCCATGAGCTCGACACAAAAATTCCCATGAGTATTAAATGCACACTAGTGATGCGCGGTTCTGGGTTTTTTCCAACCCGCGGGTCCCGCTTTTATAAATCATCCTGCAAATAAAGTAACATTTTCTTACCCGCCCATACCCGACCCCGCAGGTTATGAGGCAACATATTATAATTTGGCTACCAAACTGCCCAGCTATTTCACTTCAGCACCGCATTTCACACACACACATGCGCGCAAATGAAGAAGTCTCAATCCACAAACAGACATACATCGTTTGCAGATACAGGGCATTTCATTGCAATTTAACAAGTAATCTGAACAGCCTATATATGTGCATTATTTTAAATGAGCCCTCACATACTGAGTTTAATGCCACAATTATGTTAGAATGCTCTCATTCTTGTTTCTGTGGCTGTGCCTCATTCTTGTCATGGAGTGCACTGATGCATCAGTTCAGATCAACTTTACTCCAAATATATCAACTTACCTGTTTGAATAGCCTACTTTATATTTAATGTGTTTGTTTATGTCCAATCTTAGTGTTAAACTGTTGGACTTCAAATTAAATCTACTATTGATTTTCACCGTTGACTGATTTTGCAGTACATTTAGACTGATAACTTCCGTGAGCAGATGCGGCGTCACAGGACGTGCGATATGACAGTTCTGTCTGACTTTATATGAACTAGCTTTTTTAAATACAGTATTTTTATATTTAACCATAGTTTATCAGTATGTTTTTACTTATATATATCCCATAGGCTCTCTCTCAGGCACCTGCGCGGTTTAAAACACCAAATAGTTATACTTTGACAAGAACAGAGAGTATCTCTCTTGCTCCACCCATGCACAATAATATCCTGTATCGTTGATCTGATCTGATTTGAAAAAATGACCATATTGCCCAATACTACAACTTATATGGATTTTTTTGTTTTGTTTTTAATGACCCGCCCCAACCCAGCCCAGCAAATAAAGTGACAATTTCTTAACCCTGCGGGGTCCACGGGTTATGAGATGACCCGTGCATCACTAATGCACACAGTGTTGCCTTGCACTTGCGAGCTAGTGACAGAAACCAAGAAACAGCTAGCTGCACTGCTTGAGTGGGATGCTGGTGGAGCTATGTGGTGACATATAAAAGGTGTAACAAAACCCGGTGAGCAGACAACACACAAGAGAAAACCTGGGGCCCGTTTCACTAACGAGGTTCAACCAACTCTGAGTTTAAACTTGAACTCTGAGTGGATTTACCCTGAGATAGAAATCTCTGAGTTTTCGGTTACAGAACAGCTGAAATGAGTTAGTTTAATCAACTCTAAATTGACTGACTCTGAGTTAAGCGCGTGCACCACAACTATAAAAAGCCATTGTTAATGGAGCGCCAATATTACTATTCACCATGGCAACAGCTCGCGCCAAAAAGCCGTCTGTATATTTCAGACTCGATACAAATGTAATTCTTATCTCTGTTATAATATCACAGGTGAAAACTGGCAGAACTTTAGATTAATGAACTAATTGCTAATCATTTTATGGTATCTCATGGGCAAAAAAATACATGAAATAATAATATCAATAATAACAATATTTTAAGTGCATTTTTCTTATTTTACAAATGATCTGCCAATAGAGTAAGAAAAATACAGAAGTGGCTATTTACACTAAGTGGATATAACATACTTTCTTAGCGATAGATCCTATTTACAGTAGGCTAAGTGCAAGTAGCTCTAGATGCTATTTCCTGAAAAAAAATATGTTTACCATGTAAAAGTAGCAGTTCTTTGCAACAGACTAAGTGTAAATAATAGTTAGATGCTAGTTATACTTTATACTGGCAGATGCATACTAGGCCTATTGTTGTACATTTACAGGATGCAATAATAACAGATTTTAATTTATTATATTTATTACACTTATAAATAGTTGTATCATTATTAAACGTTCGTTAGGCACTTTACTTCCATTTTTAGAATCCATTTTAGATTTTGTTCATTTTTATTGAAAATAAATTGTAATGTGACATGTGATGGGAAAAGTGAGAAGAATGAGCTCGGAATCAAAAGCCGGACTCTAACCCAATCAATCGTGTTACCAGCTAGCTTTCCATGCCCCAAACATTAGTGCACAGCAAAATCCCCAGTGTTAATTTAACACTCTGAGTGTGGACACATATAAACACTGAAGCAGTGTTAAAAGTAACACTGAAGCAGAGTTGAAGTTAATGAGATAATTAAGAAGTTAATTGAGTTATGATTGACCATTATTGAAGACACCTGATGTTAACAAGCAGAATCACCAAACGAGAAAATTACAATTTGTGTGTCACCATTATAGTGGTCAGTGTTTGCTTTAGCTGGGATCTTGGCTTGTAACTTTTTACTTTTAAAGTTTGTTTGTCAAACCAAGAGCAAAAATCATCGCGTGTTGATGATTATGTTTTAATGTAATCGTTAGTTGACATGAATCACTGAACTCATTTAACGTCTTTTCTCAAAGTAAAACTTCCATTATTGATTGTCACAGCTTTGATTCCACAATAAAAAAAATCTGTATTTTCTATACATTTTGTAGGTATCTCTTGCAAGTGATTCTGATTTTTTTTTTATTGAAGAATTCAAATTTTAGGCACACACAGATAACAATAATCAACGTATGAGTCTCAACAATGGTGACAAACAGCATATTCAGATAAACAGACCAACTCTGAACATCACAAAACTAGATACAAAAAAATGAACATAAAAACAGCAAAAATAAAATATAGTTAGAATAAAAAGTTAAAAAGACTGTTCAGCTCATAATTTATTCATGCCGCAATGCATGATGGGAGCCATGGATGAGTTTTTATTGGCTACAACATGCTTTTTTGTTGGTCACCGTTATTGTGATGATCGCGCTGATTCCTGATGTCTGTGTGTCCAAACAAAAGATTACTTTTTTTTTTTTACGTAGAACTAACTATTAAAAACATGTCATACTATGTCAGAAATGCTGGGTTGCTTACATTTCTTTTTCACTTAATTTATGTACGCAGTAAAGAAACTTAAACTCAGGCATTCAGGTCACTCTATAACAAATAGCTCAAATCACAATCAATGGCACACATGATTGCCTTTGCTGTGGTCTGTCTGTATGCTATAATGCAGTCACCACAGCCACACAAAATCTAAAGTTAATAATTGAAGGGTCAAGATCCCAACTAAATCAAACATTGACCACTATAATGGTGACACACAATTTGTGATTTTTCTCAGTTGGTGATTCTGCTTGTTAACATCAGGTGTCTTCTATAATGGTCAATCATAACTCAATTAACTTCTTAATTATCTCATTAACTTCAACTCTGCTTCAGTGTTACTTTTAACACTGCTTCAGTGTTTATATGAGTCCACACTCAAGAGTATTAAATTAACACTGGGGATTTTGCTGTGTGCCTACACCATTGAAGCCATTATTCATGTGTCGTATTTAACCTTATGTGTCGAGTGAGGGCGGAGCTACAGTAGATTTGCACTTAGTAAGAGACACTCAGAATAATATTGTTTTCCTTTTGCATTAAAATTATTTTTATTACCACACTGGCATATAAATTGACTTAAGTAAAATGCACTTAATTTAGACCCCCCCCCCCCCCCCCCCCCCCCCCAGGAAACAAGACTAAGTATCTTACATAATTTTCTTACATAGAAAGTCAATCTTTATTTTATTTTTTTTATTTAGCGCTTGGGGAAAAATAAAAGAAGAAAAAAAAAACACTAAATAAGAAGGGCATTTTTCCAGCGTGCATCAATAAAGTGTTTAAAAATGGGGAGGAGACCAAAAGAAACTCTGGGTTTACCGAAGAAAACCTGCTCCTGACGAGGTTAGGTTCATAGAGTAAGTTACCATGGTAACTGACTCAGATTATAAGTTACCTCTCTATCAGAAACAGGCTTGACTTACCCTGCTTTCTCAGGTATGATAAACCTTCCATTCTGAAACAGCCTAGAGATTCTGAAAACCTAGAGTATCCCTCATTTCAGGGTTAACATACTCTTTTTAGTTTTCACGTAACCTCATTTGTGAAACAGACCCCAGATGATGAAACCAAAAAGGAAGAAGAAACAAAGGAAAACAAAAGACTATTCAACGAAAAGTGGAAGCCAGGTCGATAATGGCTACAATATGATATGAGAGTGTATTGTGTGGCTAGTAACTCTGGAAAACCACTAGCCACATTGGCTATTGAGCAAAAAAGTTAATGTCAAGCCCTGATATATATATAACCACAAACTGATGTTTGGGAAAATATTTTGGTGATTTTTGCTACTGTTATAATCATAAAATCATAAGAGCACAGACTATTGTTTTCATTTACCTTCGTCTTCTTTCTTTTTCCTCTGCTTTGTTACAGGTATCAGTTCAATGTTAGCATAGATGTGTTGAGGAGGCCCACTTAGACTGTCTGCAATGAGGAAAAGACACTTGATTTAACTTGATTTGCTTTGTAAATATCAGTGATAAACATTGACTTCCAATTCCTTTAGAAAATAAATTACTGTTCTTGCCATTACTCAGAGGTCACAAGCAGGTCACAAGCAAGTCTTCAAGTCATATCCCAAGTCCTCAAAGAGTTAAAGTTAATTAGATATTTAAGTGTCTAATTAAATTATTATTGTGCATTAGTGATGAACACCTACGGTTCACAATCAACATCACTGAAGAAAAGAAAAACACAAGAACTACATCTGACTTTACCCACATCCTTGGATGAATTCAACTGAAAACAAAAAGAAAAAACACACATACAATGCCACCATAATTTTGGTCAAGTTTTTTTTTAGGTAGTCTCTTGAACCTTTTACTAATTCAGAGCAATTTGTTTCAAAGCAATTATAATGTTGTTTCACACACTCACTGTTAGCAATTGATGTAATTTTACAATAAATTTTACAAGAATACACTGGATTCATGGTTTTTATTGTAAATGCAAATGCATGATGGGAAATTGATGGACAGTCCAGTAATATTATTGTAACTACACTGTAGAAGCATTATTTTACAGACACCGCAAAGCATTGTGGGATAGCATTAAAACTGGTACTTTCATATTCTTTCTAACATAAAAAGTCCAGTTTTCTTAACGTTAAAATAAACTTTTTAAAAGGTATGTTCCTCAAACATTCTGTCAACTTAATTTTGATTTAAAAATTCAACATTCTAGGAACGTTGATTTGTAACATTCCAAGAACATAAAAAGGTCCAGTTTCCATATTAGTATAATGTTATTTTAAGGTTAGTAAAATGTTCCTGCAACATTCTCTCAGTCATTTAAACACCTGCTGTGAACAAGCAAGAAAGAAAGAGAAATAACACAAACTACAACTTTCTTCAGCCACAGCCTTAGGTGAACTGAAGATACAAGACTTTAAATCTCTCAAGATCTGAATAATAATGATAAGACGTGAGGTAATTATTCATCGCTGATGCGTTTATCTATACTTTATATACAAATATGTATATTAAGATTAGTACAATACATTTTTAAAAGTGTAGGTATGGTTGACTGGAAGTCTGTCAGTCCAGATGTGAGGAAGACACACAGAGTGGAGCTGGAGCTCAGCAGATGTGTGATGCTGTAGATACTGTGGTCATGGAAAGAAGAGCATCTTCACAGCTTTCTATTCAGACAAAGGGTTTGCTGGATTCTGTTCTATGGACTGCTACTACAGAATTAATTAATGATTTAGTGGTTTATCTATCTCTCTATCTATCTATCTATCTTTTTACTTGAATTGGTGACTGAAACTGAAAGCTAAATAAATGTTTTAGTGGATAAAAGCTGTGTTTGCTTAATTGGTTAATGTCACTTAAAACAAGGTTACTAAACTCTTCTGACTAATTTTTAAATGTATTAGTTTTTTTATTTTTACAAATTTTTCTCTATCAGGCAAAACCTAGTTTTCTAGTGTAACACTTTACAATAAAGTTTCATTTGTTGACTGATGTATTTACTAACATTAACTATGAGCAATACATTTGATACAGTGTTTATTAAATTTTGTTATTTAATAAAAATACAGATGTACGTTGTTTGTTCTTGTTAGTTCACTAATGTTAACAAATGCAGCTGACTTTAAATGACTTTACCTTAAGAACAGCAAGTGCGACTAACCATGTTAAGAGACGTTTGTATTCTCAAAAATAATTGTAATCTGTTTTTGATTAAACAAGTAACTAAGTAAGCCGCTTTTAAGGTATTTTTTGAATATTCTTTGCATCATTAACGCTGTTTTTACAGTGGATGAATTTCAATTGGTTTTATAGGATTATGTGTTTAATTTATTGCTTTCTATTAATCTATAGGCCAATAGCAATTAAGAGTATGGCTCGCCTTTAGGCGGAACAGACAGTTTTCGCTAAACCTTTTGCCATGCCCCCTACCTTTCTTTCCACCAATGAGAAACCTTTCTACACGCCCACCTTTTGCCACGCCCATTGCTCCAGGCTGCAGTTACCCCTACTTGAAACCGTTTGAGGAAACCGATTGCCTTAAACCATTTAAGTTTTAAAATTAACAGTTATAAGTACTCTGAACTTAACCCTCATGTGGTGTTCAAAACCCAATAACACCTGTGGTGTTCCCGGTCAAAAATGACCGGCCCATAAAAAAATGCTTATAAATCACTCATTATACCATATTTTCACCCAATCTTGGATTCAATCTTTTTGTCAACTTGTTCTCTTTCAATTAGGACTGGTTTTATATTTCTGTTTGCATCTGATTAATCATGGGCCTCATTTATCTGAGAGTAGGCATCTCATTTTTTGAGGAAAAAGCAAATAATTTATGAGTAAATTTGGAAATATGAAAAATAAATATGAAAAAAAATGGCTACTGTTGATCACACTAGTCTACTCTAATGTTTCACCAGGAATTTTGTTTTGAAACTTTTGTTTTGTAAAAAATATGGCACATAGTCACACTTGTGGTGTTCCCAGTCAAAAATGACCGGCCTGTAAAAAATAGCTTAGAAATCACTCATTATACCATATTTTCACCCAATCTTGGATTCAATCTTTTTGTCAACTTGTTCTCTTTCAATTAGGACTGGTTTTGCATTTAATTGTCAAACTATTTAATTGTAGGAGTCATTTATCCGAGCTTATGCACCTCAGTTTTTGAGTGAAAAAAGTATTATTTGTTAATAATTTTGTCAATATTGTGAAAAAGGTGAAAAAAAGTTTCATCTGTTGATCACACTAGCCTACTTTAATGTTTAACCAGGAATTTTTTTTTTGAAATGCTTTTATTTTGTACAAAATGGCACAAAGTCACACTTGTGATGTTCCCGGTTAAAAATGGCCGGCCATTGAAAGTGAATGTAGAAGATTACAAAACACAGGGCTTGTATTTTGAAATGCTTTAATTTTCAGAAAAGGGGTGCACAGTAACACTTGTGCTGTTCCCTGACAAATCTGACCATTGTGACATACAAAAAATAAACACATTAACGCTGTCATATAGAGAACACAAATCAAACACTGTTCATTTTCTTTCAGTTTTCCAAATTATGAACTAACCAAAATAAGAAACTGTGACGGTCTCTGTGTGAACTCATGCAAGTGACTAACAAAAGCACTTTTAAAGTAACTTGCAATTGGTCATTTTGTGTCACTTATGCACATGACTGACAACAGTATAATGTATGTGCCTTGCAAATGTGCACTCTGCATTTGAAACAGACAGTGCCTGTTTTCACATCTTTTGGGGCACACAAACTGTCTCTCTTTTGTTTCTCTCCTTTGCCTGTGCCAGCTGAAGGACCTGGTTCTGGTGTTTGTATGTCTCTCACCAATGTAGCAGAGGGCAGTGCTCTGGGTATATCTTGGCGCCTCTGTATCAGGGGGGTCACCATGGATTTCCCCAGCTCTTCTAGGAACAGCCTCCTCCTGAAGGTTTTCCTTGTGTAATGCTCAAAAAAGTTTGTGTGTTTTAACGTGTGTGTGTCTGGGTAGCGTGTGTATAAATGTATCGATACATGCACAGGTCCAAGGGCTCGATGTTTGCAAGCACATGTGCTCATATGTGTACATGAAAATAATGAACATGCTCCTGAAAACTAAATTGTTCTGTTATTTTCAGTCTCTCCCATTCACTTTCAATGGTCGGCCATTGTGACCATTTTTGACCATGCCTACTCTCAGATAAATGAGGCCCACGATTAATAAGATGCAAACAGAAATATAAAACCAGTCCTAATTGAAAGAGAACAAGTTGACAAAAAAATTGAATCCAAGATTGGGTGAAAATATGGTATAATGAGAGATTTCTAAGCTATTTTTTACAGGCCGGTCATTTTTGACCGGGAACACCACAAGTGTGACTATGTGCCATATTTTTTACAAAACAAAAGTTTCAAAACAAAATTCCTGGTGAAACATTAGAGTAGACTAGTGTGATCAACTGTAGCCATTTTTTTCATAATTTTTTTTCATATTTCCAAATTTACTCATAAATTATTTGTTTTTTACTCAAAAAATGAGATACCTACTCTCAGATGGTCCGTGTACCTTCGTATAATTCGTTTTTTAATTTAAAATTGAAATCTGAAAAATGAAAAAACTGCACATTTTTCTTTTTTTCATTTGTCCAAACAAAACGAAAAATCAAGACTTCGGATTAATTTTTTCGTTTTTATGTTCAGGGACAGAAAACGAATAAACAACTTGAATATTCGATCCCTACATGTGGGCGGTAATGAAACGCCCCCCTCCGCTGATTGGTCAACCAAACATTACAACATAATAATAGTCCTAAAAACATAGTAATAGTCCTACAGATTCTTAATGTGTTTATTTCTACTACATTTGATCTCTTTCTCTTCATCATTTTGGTCCTTTGGCACACGGCTGTTTTATTATAATAGGTACACACCTATCAAAATCTGTCTGGCAAAGCTCCGTGAGGCACTGCAGGGCGGGGAGAAGTGCAGACTGCTTTCAGTTTATGTGAACATGTAGTCATAACTTTTGTTTTAGACAATATGCTGCATTTTGAACTATGGGGTCAAATAGGTTGCTGGTTTTCGTGCAAGTCAGCAAATCATTTACAGATTATCAATGTATAATTTTGGAATATATTTCCTACATTATGTGTATTTTGATTTTTTCTGCCTTTTTAAATTTTTTCATTTATGAATTCATTTAAAACAACAGCAAAAACGAATAAAAAATTTACAATAACGTACAATCAAATCCTTATAATCACATTGCACTTGCATAAAGTTTAATGTCTAATCTGCTGATTGCCCTGCAGGTGACCGCATAAATCTTTCTTCTTACAATGTTTTTTTTATTATTATTATTAAATAATTAAAAAGTGAAGAAAAAAATAAAAATACATCTAAATTAAATGATTGAACAAAAAAAAATGTATAAAATAAGTAATGTAGGAAATATGCTTTGGGGTGGGGGGGGGGTTCTGTCAATAACTTGCTGACGTGCAAGAAAAACAGATTAAAATCACGTTTCTCTCTCTATATATATTTATTATTGTTAATATTATTATTATTATTGTGTAAAGTATAATATTATACACTATACCATAATAATATAATATAATATAATTGTTATTATATCCGAGTTATCTGGAACGCCGAGATATTAGGTAAACATTTCAATAAACGATTGTGTAGGCCTACTAAAATTCTGAGCCATTCTTCAAGATGACATTTCATCACTTGACAAACGGATAGAGACTCCTAAAAGTAGCACTTAAAGCACGGCTACGTGCGACTTTTTGGGAAACGCACATGAAACAATAACCGACGATCGTTAAATGACTCGTAGAAAACGGTCTACAATAAGCTGAGTTTATTTAATTCATATTGGGTACTAGCCATCTAACTGATAGCATAGAAAAGTTTTATTTTCGCTGCCCACTTCACAGAACCGCTGTGTGACTCACAGTACGAGCAAAGAATGGTGTAACGTTCCTTAAAGAATCAGTCTTTGAAAGATCCATTATTATAGACAACAATTCACTGACCAATTATTATAGACAGCAACTTGATTTTATTTCTGAATCAATTAATGAAGAATTTTGAACGAATAGATTGAATAAAAGGCTTATTTATTAACACAATGAAATACCGCCACCTAGTGGTGATATTACTATCATAATTCAAGTTTCATTTTCATTTCATTAAATAAAATCATATTTCTGTATAAAAATTTTTATAAAATGTATAAAACATTAATCTTATATCATTATACATTTGTAATTGCTATGTAAATGCACGTACAACTGTCTGATCAGCATTAAACTAAATGCATCTATAAAAGTATCTTCAGACACAGGGTCTATACTATTTTTTTTTACAGTCTATGGGTCTATATCTCTGAATACTGATTTAATTGGTAACATCCTATTGTCATATTATTCTAAATTATTCTATATTTTTGATGTAAAAATGTAACATTAAATATGACATACTAAAGGTAAAATGTAAAAAAATAAAAAACAACAACAACAACAACAACAACAACTGAAAATCAGGTGCCCCTTATGGGAAAGTTAATTTCTGACACTGATCTATGGTTTATTGTTGGAAGTGTTATTTCAGGGTTTTGATATGTTCTTATAACTCAAATGAGTTTACATTCAAATCATGACGTCGAATTCACATTAAATTCAATCACTGGAACAAGCACTCTGATGAACCATTAGTCCCATGCAAGTGGGAAAACAACCTATGTTTTCCGAGATTTGCCTAAAGTGATCTATGAATAAAACTCAAAATAGAAAAATAAAATATGTGCTAATTTCTATTCATATCTGTCATTTTATTTACGTTCCCCCATAGTTTAAAAAGCATCATATTGTCTAAAACAAAAGTTATGACTACATGTTCACATAAACTGAAAGCGGTCTGCACTTCTCCCCGCCCTGCAGTGCGTCGTGGAGCTTTGCCAGAAAGATTTTGATAGGTGGGTACTGTAATAAAACAGGGACCAAAGGACCAAAATTATGAAGAGAAAGAGATAAAATGTAGTAGAAATAAACACGTTAAGAATCTGTAGGACTATTACTATGTTTTTAGGACTATTATTATGTTGTAATGTTTGGTTCACCGATCAGCGGAGGGGGGCGTTTCATTACCGCCCACATGTAGGGATCGAATATTCAAGTTGTTTATTCGTTTTCTGTCCCTGAACGTAAAAACGAAAAAACGAAGCCGAAGTCTTGATTTTTCGTTTTGTAGGGACAAATGAAAAAAAGAAAAATGTGCAGTTTTTTCATTTTTCAGATTTCAATATTAAATTAAAAAACGAATTATACGAAGGTACACGGACCTCAGATAAATGAGGCCCATGATTAATCAGATGCAAACAGAAATATAAAACCAGTCCTTATTGAAAGAGAAGAAGTTGACAAAAAGATTGAATCCAAGATTGGGTGAAAATATGGTATAAGGACTAATTTATGAGATATTTTTTATAGGCCGGTCATTTTTGACCGGGAACACCACAAGTGTAACAAGGTAACAAAACCCCCACAAAAAAGTAAGAAAATTTCCCACATTTTTTTTAACTTTAGTTATACCCTTTGGGAACAAAGTCACTAAGTTTCAGTCCAAAGCGATAACATTAACTATTATTTTCGGGAAAAAGAAAATCTTCTCCGGGTCAAATTGACCCGAACACCACATGAGGGTTAATTCAGTTGAGTTCAGAAAAAGAAGCTAAACACTGCCATTAAGTAATTAGGTGATTAATTGAGTGATAATTGAGAATTAGTGATGAACAGCTGCTGTTAACAAACAGAATCACTGAAGAAAAGAGAAACACAAGAACTACAACTGACTTCAGACACAGCCTTAGATGAAATCAACTGAAATAAAATACATTAAATCTCTCAAGATCTGATTAAACAACCCCACAAACAGCATCACCAGCTCCACTTATTAATAACCAGACTGACTTTATTTCTGTCAGACGTCTACAGAAGATCTTATTGAGAATGAACTAAGGTTTAGATGTTGATTTGTTTCATTTGAAGTAACCATGTTAGAGATCAGTGTTTGTTTTAGTTGGGCTCTTGACCCTTGACTTTCTTCTTTGTGTTTTCTCTGGCTGTTGTAGCCACATTTTTCTAAAACATGTTTGTTGGATCTCAAAATATCTAGCATTTTTTGCTTAACCCATTGATGATGCTCATCACTTACTGCACTGTTCAGAGTGCAACCTCTGATGAAATGGGTGTTGTGTAATTAGTTAGATAATATAGTAAAAGTGTTTATAAGAAGCAGCGGTTCTGTGATAATTAGTCAAGATAAAGAATTTTCCAAACAGTTTGGTCTTTTATGGTGTCAAGCAGTCACACACAGACATCAATAGTCAGCATATGAACCTCAACAATGGTTACCAAAATGAAGCAGAGCATGCTGGGAGCCATAGATTAGTTTTGTACTATAATAATACCCAGCATGCATTGCAGCATGTTTTTTGTCACCATTGTTGAGGTTCATATTCTGATTATTGATGTCTGTGTGTGAATATTTGCTACAATAGAAAAAAAAAATGTATGAGCAAGTTGTCAAAATTAATCCAATTCATTCTTTTTCAAATGTTGGGGACCAACTTCTTAAACATTATACCACAAAATGTACTTGTGAGCAATTATTCAAAAAAATTAAATTAAATGTATGCATTTAGCAGATGCTTTTATCCAAAGCGACTTACAGTGCATTTACGCTATCAATTTTTACCTATCGTGTTCCTGGGGAATCGAACCCCCAACCTTGTGCTTGATAAGGCAATGCTCTAACAATTGAGCTACAGTAACACTTTATTATAAAAACATCTTTGCAATGATTATAATTATTATCATACAATCCTAATAAAGCTCAGCTTTTATTATCTCAACAAATGTCCTTTAGTACATTATCACCAATGACAACAAATTTTTAACATCATAGTACAAAGAAGCAAGAGCACAACTAAAGTAAACACTGATCACAATAATGATGGTTTGTTGAAATTTCATATATATATATATATATATATATATATATATATATATATATATATATATATATATATAAAATTTGTTGGTGCAAAAGTGATTTTCTCAGGGCTTGACACTAACACCCGCCCACCTGCTAAATGCAGGTGGATTATGCTCATGGCGAGTAACACAGTGACTCCAACTTGCCACATTGGCGGGTTGAATAATTGTAGTTTTTAAAGGGCATCTAAAATAACCCATATTGCAGTGTGACACTACGACACTACAACTACCGTGAGTATTACATGCACACTAGCGATGCGCGGATCAGGGTTTTTAAAACCCGCTTATCAAACTGCCCAGCTATTTCACTTCAGCACCACATTTCCCACACACACATGCGTGCAAATGAAGAAGTCTCAATCCACAAACAGACGTACATTATCTGCAGATATAAGGCATTTCATTGCACTTTAACAAGTAATCTTAATGGACTATATATGTGCATTATTTTAAACAAGCCCACATTGAGTGTAATGCCACAATTAATCTGAATGGACTATATATGTGCATTATTTTAAACGAGCCCGCACTAACTGAGTTTAATACCACAATTATGTTAGAATGCTCTCATTCTTGTTTCTTTGGCTGTGCCTCATTCTTGTCATGGGGTGCACTGATGCATCAGTTCAGTTCAACTGGGTCGGGCTTTCTGGGATGGTACTCAAATGGTTCAGATCATACTTAGAAGGGAGAGGCTATTATGTGAGTCTAGGAGAGCATAAGTCTAAGTGGATGTCCATGACATGCGGAGTCCCACAAGGGTCAATTCTTGCACCACTCTTGTTTAGCCTGTATATGCTTCCACTAAGTCAAATAATGAGAAAGAACCAAATTGCCTATCACAGCTATGCTGATGATACCCAGATTTACCTAGCCTTATCTCCAAATGACTACAGCCCCATTGACTCCCTCTGCCAATGCATTGATGAAATTAATAATTGGATGTGCCAGAACTTTCTTCAGTTAAACAAGGAAAAAACTGAAGTCATTGCATTTGGAAACAAAGATGAAGTGTTCAGGGTGAATGCATACCTTGACTCTAGGGGTCAAACAACTAAAAATCAAGTCAGGAATCTTGGTGTGATTCTGGAGACACACCTTATTTTCAGTAGTCATGTCAAAGCAGTAACTAAATCAGCATACTATCATTTAAAAAACATTGCAAGAATTAGATGTTTTGTTTCCAGTCAAGACTTGGAGAAACTTATTCATGCCTTTATCACCAGCAGGGTGGACTATTGTAATGGGCTCCTCACCGGCCTTCCCAAAAAGACCATTAGACAGCTGCAGCTCATCCAGAACGCTGCTGCCAGGATTCTGACTCGAACCAGAAAATCTGAGCATATCACACCAGTCCTCAGGTCCTTACACTGCCTTCCAGTTACATCTAGGATTGATTTTAAAGTACTTTTACTCGTATATAAGTCACTAAATGACCTAGGACCGAAATATATTGCAGATATGTTCACTGAATATAAATCTAACAAAGCACTCAGATCATTAGGATCAAGTCAGTTAGAAATACCAAGGGTTCACACAAAACAAGGGGAGTCTGCCTTTAGTTACTATGCTGCCCGCAGTTGGAATCAGCTTCCAGAAGAGATCAGATGTGCTAAAACACTAGTCACATTTAAATCTAGACTCAAAACGGATCTTTTTAGCTGTGCATTTGTTGAATGAGCAATGTGCAATGTCCGAACTGATTGCACTATATTTTCACTGTTTTATGTTTTATTATTGTTTTATTATTATTATTTTTATGTAAAATCATTTTCTAACTGTTTTTAAATGTTTTAATCATTTTAAAAGTTTTAAAATTACTTGTTTTATTTTTGTTATTATTTTTCTTCATGATTATTTTACTTTATTTTATGTAAAGCACTTTGAATTACCATTGTGTACGAAATGTGCTGTATAAATAAACTTGCCTTGCCTTGCCTTGCCTTGCCTTTGCTCCACATATATCAACTTACCTGTTTGAATAGCCTACTTTATATTTAACGTGTTTGTTTATTTCCAAAATTAGTGTTAAATTATTGGACTTCAAATTAAATCTACCATTGACTGATTTTGCAGAACATCTGTGCGCAGATGCGGCGTCACAGGACGTGCGATATGACAGTTGAGTCCAACTTTATATGAGCTAGCTGTTTTAAATACAGTATTTTTATATTTAATGATAGTTTATCAGTATGTTTGAAAGTATATTTTTCATTTATATATATCCCATAGGCTCTCTCTCAGGCACCTGCACGGTTTAAAACACCAAATAGTTATACTATGACAAGATCAAAAAATCTCTCTCTTGCTCCACCCATGCACGATAATATCCTGTATCGTTGATCTGATTTGAAAAATGACCATATTGCCCAACACTACAACTTATATGGATTTTTGTTTTGTTTTTAATGAACCGCCCCAACCTGCCGAACAAATAAAGTGACAATTTCTTAACCCTGCGGGGTCCGCGGGTTATGAGATGACCCGTGCATCGCTAATGCACACAGTGTTGCCTTGCACTTGCGAGCTAGTGACAGAAACCAAGAAACAGCTAGCTGCACTGCTGGAGCTGGATGCTGGTGGAGCTATGTGGCGACATATAAAGGGTGTAACAAAACCCGGTGAGCAGACAACACACAAGAGAAAACCTGGGGCCTGTTTCACTAAGGAGGTTCAACCAACTCTGAGTTTAAACTCAAGATTTTTAATTGTCACATACACAATTATATAGAGCATGTATAACCAGCAGTGAATACTTCCAGTATGTCAATGTGAAGTAAAGAATGATGAATATCTTACTAATAAGTGAATGTTAAGTGGAGACATGAAGATGTTAAGTGGCTGGTTTTGAGTTTAAGAGTCTGATGGCCAGGGGGAAGAATCTCTGGGGGAAGAACTCTGAGTTGACTTAACCAGATATGGGAATCTCTGAGTTTTTGGTTACAGAACAGCCGAAATTAGTTAGTTTAAATCAACTAAATTGTCTGACTAAGCGCGTGCACTGTAAAACCTGACAAGTGAACTTAACTCAAACCATTTGAGTAAACAGATTGCCTTGATTTAAACCATGTTTTAAAACCGGTTTGTTAAACCCGAGAAAGCAGGGTAAGTCAAGTCCGTTTCTAAAAGAGAGGTAACTTATACTCAGAGTCAGTTACTATGGTGACTTACTCTATGAACCTAACCTCGTCAGGAGCAGGTTTTCTTCGGTAAACCCAGAGTTTATTTCGGTCTTCTCCCCTTTTTTAAACACTTCATTAATGCACGCTGGAAAAATGCTGTGGTTTTTTTTTCTTCTTTTTTCTTATTATTTACACTTAGCCTGTTGCAAAGAACTTGTACTTTTACATGGTAAATAGAATATATCACAATTTTCACTGTACATTTTTTCAGGAAATAGCATCTAGAGCTACTTGCACTTAGCTGACTGTAAATAGGATCTATCGCTAAGAAAATATGTTATATCCACTTAGTGTAAATAGCCACTACCATATTTTTCTTACTCCATTGGCAGATCATTTGTAAAATAAGAAAAATGCACATAAAATATTATTATTAATATTATTATTTTATATATATTTTTTGCCCATGAGATACCATAAATTGATTAGCAACTAGTTCATTAATCTAACATTCTGTCAGTTTTCACCTGTGATATTATAACACTGAGAAGAATTATATTTGTATTGAGTCTGAAGTATGCAGTCAGCTTCTTGGCGGGAGCTGTTGCCATGGTCAATCGTAATATTGGTGCTCCATTGATAATGGCTTTTTATAGTTGTGGCGTTTGCGTTCTGACTCGGAGTGAGTCAATTTAGAGTTGATTAAACCAACTCATTTCAGCTGTTCTGTAACATAAAACTCAGAGTTTCCCATCAGAGGGTAAGTCACCTCAGAGTTCAATTTTAAACTCAGAGTTGGTTGAACTTCCTTAGTGAAACGGGCCCCTTGTGTCTCTCTTTTCTACAGTGATTCTGTTTGTTAACAGGAGCTGTTCATCACTAATTCACAATTAACACTCAATTAATCACTTAATTACTTAATTGCAATATATAGCTTCTTCTTCTGAACTCAACTGAATTAAGTTCAGAGTACTTAAATGGTTTAAGGCAATCTGTTTACTCAAACAGCTTGAGTTAACATAACTTGTCAGATTTTAGTAAGGCTGTGTCTGAAGTCAGTTGTAGTTCCTTTCTCTCTTTTATTCAGTAAATCTGTTTGTTAACAGCAGGTGTTCATCACTAATGCTCAATTATCACTCAATTAATCACTTCCATTATTTAATTGCAATATAAATCTTCTTTCAGTTAACTCAACTGAATAAAGTTCAGAGTACTTAACCTGTTAGCCAACACCCCCCATTATGGGACTCAGAGCTGAAAGTGCTCTACCTAACTTATAATTGTAACAGTTTCCTACTTCAGTGTGTTACAAATATAATTTTGTTGTCTTTGGAAAGAAGACCCTTTGGGCTTTACCTTTTATCAACCAGATTTGATAATGCTCAAAAATATTAAAAGTTATAGACACTGAAGTGCATTGAATTTTTTTTTACCACACTTTTTTTTATATAAAAATACATTAAATGAGTCCTGGAGCAATCTAGAAAAGTAATGGGTTGAAAGCCACATGTCTCATGAGTTTCTATTTCAAATCTGAATAAGATATAATGAAAAATTAGACTCCTGCAAATATTTTTATGAGACTATGTCTACACCCCCCAAATATAAGAAAATATATTTCCCAATAGTTTTGAAGGCTTCTACAAATTATTTAGTCAGTAAACAAGTTAATTTGTTAAGAAAGTAAGTAAAGTTTAGTTAAATAAATAAGTTCTGCCTCCATCAGCTGACAGGTGCGTCAGAGCGCATCACGAGGGAGTGCCAAAATTCAAATATACTATATTTTGCCTATCTTGCATTCATTCTTTTTTCCGGTGGATTGTCTCATTCTGTTTTTGACACTGTACGCTGCTGAACCATTCCTTTTTTTACTACCAAGACGCAGTTTAAGACCATGAGTTATTCCATAACGGACGCAAACAGTTCTGTTGCTGAAGAACTGAAACTTAAAAATGGGGAGGATACCAAAAAAAACTCTGGGTTTACAGAAGAAAACCTGCTCCTGACCAGGTTAGGTTCATTGAGTAAGTTACCACGGTAACTTAATTTCAGGGTTAACATACTCAGAATTTTCACTTAACCTCCTTTGTGAAATAGGCCCCAGATGATGAAACCAAAAAGGAAGAAGAAACAAAGGAAAACAGAAGACTATTCAACGAAAAGTGGAAGCCAGATCGATAATGGCTACAATATGATATGAGAGTATATTCACAACAAAAATGTGGCTAATAAAAATGTTGTATGGCTAGTAACTTTGGAAAACCACTAGCCACATTGGCTATTGAGAAAAAAAGTTAATTATATATATATTGAATAACCATAAACTGATGTTTAGGAAAATATTTTGGTGATTTTTGATACTGTTATAATCATAAAATCACAAGAGCACAGACTATTGTTTTAGTTTACCTTTGTCTTCTTTCTTTTTCTTCTGCTTTGTTACAGGTATCAGTTCACTGTTAGCATAGATGTGTTCAGGAGGCCCACTTAGACTATCTGCAATGAGGAAAAAGACAGTGTAAATATCAGTGATAAACATTGACTTCCTTTAGAAAATAATTACTGGTATTCCATTATTCAGGTCACAGATCAAGTCTTCAAGTCATATCCTAAGTCCTCAAAGAGTTAAAGTTAATTAGATATTTAAGTGTCTAATTAAATGATTATTGTGCATGAGTGATGAACACCTACTGTTCACAATCAACATCACTGAAAAAAAGAAAAACACAAGAACTACATCTGACTTTACCCACATCCTTGGATGAATTCAACTGAAAACAAAAAGAAAAAGAAAAAACACACATACAATGCCACCATAATCAGATTTACTGAACTCAACAAACAGCTTTACCAGCATCACTCATTACTAAAAAGACTGACTTTATTTCTGTCAAATCAGAGATCAAAAGATCTTATTGAGAGTTACAGCCATTTAGATGATGATGTTTTATTGTTTCGTTTGATGGAACCATTGTGGAGATCAGTGTTTGCTTTAGTTGGACTCCTGACCCTTGACTTTTAATAACTAAGTTTTGTTTGAATGCTATAAATGCGTCCTTAAATATATATCTATTATAGCAACATTTACATTGGTGATCAATTGATTATAGCTTTTTCTAATGTAACACTAATGAGCTGATGGTATTTTAGCCATCTGTTCCATACTAGTGAATCCTGACTCTTAACGCATTCGGAACTCAAAAGACCAGAACGCGAGTAAACAAGGACCTTCGTTGTTTACATAATTCACCATTTTGGCCGCCCTGAAGTCGGCCACATCCTGCTTTGAGTGACAGTTATTTACGACAAGAAATTCCAGAGTCACGTGGGCGAGCCTCAAAGGAGAAATGAAAACCCCCAACCAAATTCCTGAACACAAAGGAAACCTTTCGTAGAAGTTCCTTACTTTCATCATGTTATTAATAATATGTATTTTGAATATGTTTTGTGTGTACCATGGTTAATCCTTGTTATGCGAGAATTATAATTTTTCTAGCGTATAAATTGGAATTGTTTCTCCTCACCAACTTTCTCAAAGAAAGCCATGTGCTGCAACCCCCAGTCCCTTGCAGCTCGTAAAATTTTACGACCACACAGGACAGGAAACCTAATCCTTACAAAAGAATGGTAAAATGTACTCAAATGTAGTCTTAATGTGTATATTATTGTTTTTGCGGTGCATTAGAGGTTTCCCATATAAATTGGGACTATCTGCAGTGTTATCATGTGTTAATCAAATCTTTAAATGTGTGTAATTCTGCATTTGAATGTAACTTCATGTTTTGATCATTTATATATATTGTTTTTGGTATCTGTGTGATCGTCATGGTTTGACAGACCCATTTATCTAGAGCAAAGTAATAAAAAATTTATTTAATCTGGAATTACAAACTTGCTAGAATATCCCAGATGAAATCGGAGAAGCCCTAAATCATCAGGGGGTTGTCTCCAAAGAGACAAAGGAACTTTTCCCTCTGCTTCAGATCGCGGACGTTCATTGGGTGTTCCCTCGAAAAGGGCCGTGAATCATCTCAATCTATAAAAGTCGACCGAACAAGGTCCGCCCCCCTCTTCTTACGCTGACTCCCTTCCCTCCTGCATCGACCCAGGTCGCGCCCGCGAGTCCCTCGGCGCGGCCTTGGGCCGCGCTCATTTCGCGCGCTTTTCTCTTCTTCTCGTTCTTCGTTCTCGGACACGCTGCTCTCCTGTGCGACCAAGGCCGCGTTCATTTCGCCGTCCCCCTCAGCACAGGGACTGAGGAAAGGGAAGCCATTTTCATGGCTCCTTTGGAAGCTTTTGTTTTTGTTGTTTGTTTTCTTTTCTTTAATAAGTTTATTCAACTATTCGCCTCTCCACACAAGGAAGACGAATTCTGGAACATTGTTTGTTGAACCTTTCAAATACCGCGCGAAGACAGAACAAAGGACCACGTGACTCCACGCTCACGGCAAGATCCAGCACAGCTTGCACACGCGTCACACGGCCTCCGGCACACGCACGCTGTTTTCAAAAGGACCAGCGCACAAAGCGTCACAAAAGGACCACGCTCACGCACGAGGGGGCCATGCAAGTATCACTTCTATATGGAGATTTAAATGCTGCTTTAAAGTGTTGCTATGATCTGATTGTTGTTGGCTTCCAAAAAGGTTACTGACTGATTTTCATACCTGAGCTCATTCTGTGATCTCTCTCGCTTTCTCCATTTTCTCCCTCTCTCTCTCTCTCGCTCGCTCGCTCGCTCTTTCTCTCTCTCTCTCTCTCTCTTTTATTTGGATTCCATTATGTCTTGTATAAAGGTTAATGTCTGTATTGTCATACGCATATTTACTCTGTGTGATTTGTAGTTTGATGTATTACTAGTTGAATTATTAAAAACCCATTAGAGCTGTAGTCAAGTCCAGCTTTGTCGAGTCCAAGTCAAGTCCAAGTCCAGGGAATGCGCACATAAATACAGCGACATTTTTGTCATACTGTGCTAGTGCTTGCATAGACTACTCGGCGCTGTCGGAAACAATCAACTACTCCAGCATGCATTAACCATAATGCATACAAAGTGTTGGCAAGTACGATGTGAATTTTAGAATTACAATATTGCGTGGAGCTGTTACTATATGACCTTATCTATGTTACATGTAAAAATAAAATATGTAATTTAATAATTAGGGTTGTGCCTGAAGCCAAATACCTTATTCGGAATGGCAAGGTTAATGGCTTAAAAAACGAAAAACGGACAAGGAATAATTCTGCCTGAATAATCGCCTGAAGCTGACACAGTCTGGTGTTTGCTAGATAACAGGTGAGCCAGGGGATCAGCGCCAGAAGTGAATGAATGTAAACTTTATGAGTGAAAAGAGCGCAAATCAAACACCGCATTGTTGTCGCCTCTCTGCGCATCTCTCAGAAATCAGAGCGTTGCGACTGCGAGAGTAATTTTACCTATAATAATACATCATACACGTTATAGTATTTGTATATATTTAAAAGGCAATGATTTAAAGCTTAGGCTACGATGTGAAACGAATGAATAAGCACAGCGCGCTCACCAATCAAACAGCTGCATTGCGCGTCTCAGTCTCTCAAAAACCAAATCAGCTAATAATCAGCTTAGACACGGATACTTGTCCTACATGTTTGCATCTTTATCTTTTTGTCATGACATCTCTCTGCTTGCATGATAAATATTATTTAAAAAAATAATTATTATTTTAGTTTAACACGAGATACTTGTTCAGTGATAACTACGAAAAAAATATATATAAAAAGTCATAAGGGTCTTATCAAGTAACTGTATGATGTTGTATCCGAATGCAGATACGAAAAGTGTTGTGATTGTAAAAGATACAAATACTGGCTGTTACATGAAAATTTAAATATGTAATTTCATAATTATAAAGTTTTTAAAATTTACATATGTAATTGTTGCATAAGACTATACATAAATATGTGTTGATTGATAAAAAAAACTATTTAATGTGTTTTCATTTACAATAGCATGAACCACGAGTAGTCGAGTTACTCAAGCATTTTTTTTCTTAAAAAAATCTACTAGCAGAAATCAGTAGTCTTGCAACCCCTATACTGTACAACAATAATTAGTATTTCATTATTGTAAAGGGTACGTTTAAGGCTATCTGGGTGTGGACGTAAATAAAACACAATCTAACAGGTAGAAAATTTAATTAGAAACATCTAAACTTTTCAGGTCGCAGCAAGTGCACCGCTGGTCATGCACATCCTTTCCCGGAACAATACTGAAAGCTAAGATGGAGAAACAGATGATCATAGCTGTACAAGGATAGCCATTTTGTAAATGAATCTATTAGCAGAGCTACTACAAGGGATGTTTAGTGCTGGAAATCCATTTATTCTTTGCTTAAACTTCTGCGTCATCATGAAGAGCGAGTCATGGTTGCCCAGCAACAGCAGACGCCACTGGAGCGCAAGCGCAGATTACAGACTCAGTGCTTTGGAAATAAGGAGAGCAGCGCGCCTAGCATATTCCACACGTTTTCAGTCAATGTGTTTTGAAGGAGATGTTTTTTTTGTTTTTGTTTTTGTTTTTTAAGTAAAAGCAAACACTGACCACTATAATGTGCCGGGGCGGCAGTGGCTCAGTGGTTCATGTTGGTTGTCTACAAACCGGAAGGTTGGTGGTTCGATCCCCGGCTCCACCTGACCAAGTGTCGAGGTGTCCTTGAGCAAGACACCTAACCCCAGCTGCTCCCGACGAGCTGGATGGCGCCTTGTATGGCAGACACCGCTGTCGGTGTGTGAATGTGAGGCAAATTGTAAAGTGCTTTGGATGGCCATGTGGTCTGTTGAAAGCACTATATAAATGCAGTCCATTTACCATTTATAATGGTGACATAAACATAGTGATTTTCATCTTTGTTGATTCTGCATGTTAACATCAGGTCTCGTCAATCATCACTCAATTAATCACTTAATTATCTAATTAACTTTAACTCAGCTTCAGTTTTAATTTAACACTCCTATTTAAACACTTGCACACTCTTGAGTGTGGTCTCACATGTACTCCCAGCAGAGTTAATTTCACTCTGGATTTTTTTGCTGTGTACCATCATGGTACAGGCCCCAGAAAACCATCTTAGGCTGTTATTGTTGTATGATGAGAGCTCACAATGTTTAGGTTCTGTGTATGTTTTCATCATTTAATTTTCAATTTAGAATGTAACAAAAAAAAATGGAACATGGCTTGTTTATTCGTTTTTCTGTTTAGTTTAACAAAAGGAAAATCAGATTTCTTATTTTTCGTTTGGGGTTTACAAATAGTTTTTTTGGCTTTAATATTTCATTCGCACTTGTGGGCAGCACTGAAACTCTCCTTTCTTCTGATTGGTCGAATCGCTCCGCCTTCAGCTCAGTCTTTTCATTCTTTCAGGCAGAATGAGAGTCAGTACAAGTGCGGCACTGAAACAACCGCTCACTATTAATTGACATAATAATTGAATCAGATGTTGCTGGACACATAATTTGTGCTGCTCCGAATTATGTGTCCAGCAAGTGACCCCTTTAAATTATTTCTAGGTTATAGTATTGTATGAATATTGAAGTGGAAATAAAAATCAATAATAGACTGAACAGTTCCATGATAATATTTCTGTAACATTTACCACTCCCGTCTTTTAAGTCAAAAGGCACTAAGTAGGTGTGTGTGGCATTAATAAATAATTGGGAAAAATAATAAAGTTACATTTATAATATAAATCAGAAATAACATTTACATTTATGAATGTAAGCATGTGTAGCCAACTCCGTACACATGAAAAAGAATGAGATTGAAAGCGACAGGTTTAAAAAAAAATCCAGTCTTTTTCTGTTTACATCAGTTTAAATTACAAATAAATACATGAATTTCATGTGTACTGCCATGAGCCATATCTGTGCACAAGACTAAACTAAACTACTTAAAACTTCCTATTCTGGCTTTTTCAACCTACCTCGAAAAATTAATTTTAAGATATTGTTTATTCACACTGGTTTATGCATTTAATGTTTGTCCATCTGGAACTTTTATTTTTCATGAGCTATACATTTTGAGATGTACTAGGTGTTGATAAATCACATGCAATGAAGGTAAAGAGTTAATGTCAAATGTGAAATGCTCATTTTCACTCAATATCTTGAGTACCTATAGAGTAGTACTGCATCCTTCATAACTCGAAAAAGTCTTTTTTTCCCAGTTCCAATTTATGTCGTCTTTTTTTTTTTTTTTCTTTTTTTTTTTTAAGCTGTACATGTGGAAAGTGCAGTTTGATGACAACATTGCATGTTGTTTACTTGATGTGCTTACGCACCGATAGCTAAGTTAACAACACAGAGATATTTGAAGCAGTTTTACTCATCGCCTGCGATGTGCAAATCCGGCGTCAAACTGGGCCTTGTTTGTAAAACAAGCATCTTCGAAATATAGGGAACAAACACAAACACTTGCACAACTCCGTTGATGCTCTTTAAAAATAAACTCCGTCCACTGGTCCCTTAATGCTGTTTTTTTTTTTTGGTAATCTGTGCAGGGTTGTCTTGCCCTGGCAACCAAAAACACTTCTTTTGTGAAATTTCGGTCTCTCTCTCTGATCAGTGAAGTCTGTTGTGCTCTCAGTGCTGTGCTATACGGGAGCGCGCGCTCTTCTGGCAGAAGTGCCTCAGGACCCATATAAGGAAATTCCGCTCCATCTAACGTCACACAGAGCCATACTCGAAAAAAACTTTCCGAAACTTGTGACAAACCGGAAGATGTATTTTTGGAACATCTTGTACGTTCTTCATTCTTCAAACGTACAACTTTTGAAACTTTGTCCATGTTTAGCATGGGAATCCAACTTAACAGTGTAAAAAACTCAGTATGCATGAAATAGCATTTCACCCCCCCTTTAACTACCCCAAATAAACACACCTAAGCTAAGCAAGATCTTCAGGATCAGGAGCAATGGCCAGGCAAGTGTGTTGGAGCTGAATTCTCCAGAACATGGTTCTCCAGGTTCAGGACTTGGTTTTAAATCTATAAATTAATTTGTACAGTTGGGTGTCTACATGCAGAGGTTTACATCAGTACGTACAATGGAGAATGTAATCTATAAAGCAGAATCTTCAGATCTGCATTTAGGGCACTGATTTGAGATCTCCATTCATTTGTCAATACAGAAATCACACCCCACCACAGTCCTGCAGCATGAGGTGAACACCGGTTCTTCATTGATAGCGGGGGGGGGGGGGGGTATAATATTAAAAATCAACATTAACTGCAGCTGGTGCCAAATAAAAATGATTATGTTTTGGAAAACAGCAAGTCAAATGCAGAACCGGGGCCACACACTTGCACTAAATGCCCATGTTACTTTTTCAGCACAATATTTCTTACATCTAGTTTACCTTTTTGCCCTTACACTGCGAAGTGCCCTTTTTTTTGGTGGTGTTTTTTTTATTTTTTTTTATCAATGCTATTGGTCACCCTTTACGTCTGTCTGTCTGTTTTACAAATATTTAGCAAATGAAAGTTCTTAAAACGAGCTTGTGTGAATCTTATTCGATCCTCAAGCTGTCAGTAAGCTGATAACTCCGCCCCCTCTATATTCATTGAATCAACTGAAGTTCCACAGCAGCCGCACAGTAGACAACAGCTGAGCTAAACAAAGTTTTGCGAAGGGTAAATGAATATCTTGTTGTTTGTACTACTAAACACTATGTCTATAAAGGCTCATATTTTATTTATTTGATGTCTGACTGTCTCACTGACTGAGACATGTGGGACGTCCCCTGAGAGAGAGGGCTAGCATTTGCCATCTAGTCATAGCCAATACATAGCCAACACTTAAATAGCCTGTGCATACAGTAGCATTTAATCTTTTATCAAATTTGATTTTGGCCAAATGCATTTTACCACAGGAAAAACTGAGCGCTCCGTCTATATAGGTACAAAAACTAATTTGTAACCTGTAGATGAAAATGTAATGTGATGCCAGCAGCGGCAGGTGCGGTCGCCGGTATAATGACGGACAAAAAAAAAAAAAATCACATTTGCACACATTCGCTGGTCAAAAACTAGATATTGATAACAACATATAATTTGTTTTTACCATCGAAAAATCATAACAGGTGTGCCCCCGCGCTGTTTCGTACTGGAACTTACACAAAGCGACGAGTGATCCTCGTCACCTAGATAACATATATTTCTAAGAAATTTCTTCTTTGATTTATGATTGCTGATACATTTAATTTATTAACATTTAGGCTAATCATGTTATGGTATACTCTCTGCTCGTCCTCACATGTATAAAATGTAGTAAAACATGGTTTTACTACAGTAATGTAGTAGTAACTAAAAAAAAAAAAATACAGAAGATCACTGTGAAATCTTTATATTTTATCATGCAGAATGTAATTCATGATTCATTCCAAGGCTTCATTTATTTGATCCAAAATACAGCAAAAACAGTAATATTGTGTAATATTTTTAGAATTTTAAATAACTGTTTTCTATTTGAATATATTTTAAAATGTAATTTATTTTTGTGATCAAAGCTGAATTTTTCATCATCATTACCCCAGTTCAGTACTCTTCAGTGTCACGTGATCTTTCAGAAATGCTTTTCACTGCAACTGTACTTTTCACACTATTTTTATTTATTTTTTTATTGCTGGCTTATTTTAGGGAAAGTGTAGTGAATAAGAGACCTTCAAGAGACCAACATCCCTGGTCCACCACAGTATAAAATTTTTGCCAGGCAGGCAGATACATGTTGGATATGTTATAGCAACGGTATGGCTATAGTTTCTTATAATCTGGAATTGAGTTGGACATTTATTACTTAAATTATATTTAAAAAAAGTTTGTCAAAAATACTTGACTCATTGCTCACCTTCCCCTCTTCTCAATGTCATTCATATAATCATGTTAACCATATAATACAAATTAGCTTATAAAACCACACAGAATAGCTAGAAAATAATATATATATAATTTTTTTTTTTTTTTTTTGCAAAGTTCATAAAAAAAGAATTTGGTTTCTGTTTGGTTTTATAAGCTAATTTGTATTATTTGGTTGTTATTAATCATGAATAAATCTAAAGCTTTTGTGGGGTATTATTTTGTGTTATTGAATTTGTCATGAAGATGTGACCATTTCTTCCTTTTATGCAGGCTTACTAAATAATCTTGATATAAAAAAAGGGGGCGGGGTGCCCTTTTTCAGTTTCAGCACATGCCCCTCAAAAGGACTGTGCACGGCCCTGGTAACATGGGTATTGCTCAGTCTATTGCTCAGTCTATTCAATGCTACATTTTATTCATTAAGGTCCAAGCAGGGTATAAATGTGATAGTTTTCTAAATCATTGCAATTTTGTTTGCATTGTTTTGTGAAGATTAAATATTTAATTTTCCATTGAACTTACTGACGTACACCTCTGCATGCAGGCACCCAACTGAACAAATTAATTTATAGATTTAAAATCCAGTCCTGAACCTGGAGAACCATGTTCTGCAGAGTTCAGCTCCAACACACTTACTTGGACATTGCTCCTGATCCTGAAGATTTCGCTTAGCTTAGGTGTGTTTATTTGGGGTAGCTAAACTCTGCAGGACACTGGCCATCCAGGAGCAGGACTGAGGGCCCTGACATTAACTCTTTACATTCAGTGCATATGATTTATCAACACCTAGTACATCTTAAAATATAGAGCTCATGAAAAACAAAAAATTCCAGATAGACAAACATTAAATGCATAAAACAGTGTGAATAAACAATATCTTAAAATACATTTTTCGAGGTAGATTGAAAAAGCCAGAATGGGAAGTTTTTAATAGTTGTACAGTTTGAAGTGTTTTTTTTTTTTTATTATTATTACTCCCCTCGTCCCCTGAGGTAACAACACCTATAATGAAGGGGTTTTATATACAGCAGTCAACAGACGACCTTATGAAAAAATAATAAATTATTTTATTAGTTTGTGGATTTGCTTGAGCTAGAAAGAGCTACTGAACATAAATAAAATGTGCAAAAGGATTTTGAAAAAATAAAACACCAAATAGTTATTCTATGACAAGATCAAAGAATCTCTCTCTTGCTTCACCCATGCACAATAATATCGTGTATCGTTGATCTGATATGATTTGGAAAATGACCATATTGCCCAACACTACAACATGTATGGATTTATTTTTTTAATGACCAGCCCAGCAAATAAAGTGAAAATTCCTTAACCCTGTGGGGTCCACGGGTTATGATACGACCCGTGCATCGCTACTGCACATAGTGTTGCCTTGCACTTGTGGGCTAGTGACAGAAACCAAGACATGTGTATGTAAATATATATATTTAATTAATAAAATTAATAACCACAAACTGATGTTTAGGAAAATATTTTGGTGATTTTTGCTATATTTGTTAAAATCATAAAATCATAAGAGCACAGACTATTGTTTTCGTTTACCTTCATCTTCTTCATTTTTCCTCTGCTTTGTTACAGGTATCAGTTCAATCCCATCATAGATGTGTTCAGGAGGCCCACTTAGACTGTCTGCAATTAGGAAAAGACACTTGATTTAACCTGATTTGCTTTGTAAATATCAGTGATAAACATTGACTTCCAATTCCTTTAGAAATAAATTACTGTTCTTGCCATTACTCAGAGGTCACAAGCAAGTCACAAGCAAGTCTTCAAGTCATACCCCAAGTCCTCAAAGAGTTAAAGGTAATTAGATATTTAAGTGTCTAATTAAATTATTATTGTGCATTAGTGATGAACACCTACTGTTCACAATCAACATCACTGAAGAAAAGAAAAACACAAGAACTACATCTGACTTTACCCACAGCCTTGGATGAATTCAACTGAAAACAAAAAGAAAAAGAAAAAAACACACATACAATGCCACCATAATCACACAGCAAAAAAATCTGAGTGAAATTAACTCTGCTGGGAGTACATGTGAGACCACACTCAAGATTGTGAAAGTGTTAAAATAGGAGTGTTAAATTAACACTGAAGTGGAGTTAAAGTTAATTAGATAATTAAGTGATTAATTGAGTGATGATTGACCATTATTGATGATACATGATGTTAACATGCAGAATCAACAAATACGAAAATCACTATTTTAATGGTGTCACCATTATAGTGGTCAGTGTTTGCTTTAGTTGGGCTCTTGACCCCTAAAATGTTAAAGTCAGATTTTAATTGTCAGTTATAACTTAGTTATAAAACTGATGGACAAGCAAAGACTATTGTTGTTTGTGAATTACTGAGTTAAAGTTACATTGTTGATTATTGCAGCACTGTGTTTCTTCAACAACGTATTTCCAGCATTTTAAATACAATCCTGAGGAATTTCGTAAAAGCTGTTTGCTCAAAATCTTTCAAAAGAGTCTTTTAGTTAGACATGCAAACATCAAGAATCAACCTGTGAATCTCAACAATGGTGAAAATCAAAAAAGGGTGTTGCAGTGCATTCTAGGTGCCACCTATCAAAATTCATCCATGACTCCCATGATGCATTGCGGCATGAATAAATTATTAGCAGAATTGTTTCAGTAATTTCCTTTGTTCTTACTATTCTATTTTTGTTTTTTTATATGTTACTTTTAGTAGTTTGTTTTGTAATGTTTAGAGTTGTTCTGTTTTTCTGAATATGCTGTTTGTCACCATTGTTGAGATTCCTACACTAATCTTTGATGTATGTGTGTGCCTAGAACAAGTTTTTTTTTTATTAGCAGAACAACTTTCAAAAAATCATTTTAATTAGCGGGTACTGTACAATCAAAGGGTTGTTGTAATCAATGAGGTCAATCAAATCTGTTTAGGCCTTGATTGTTGATTTTGGTGATTCAGGTAAAATGCCCATGTTAAGATTTTTTTCTTGTCTGTTTGTTAAAATTCAGTTGTAACAGCCAAACCAAATCTCACTTTAAACTTGTAAGGCTCAAGAGCCCAACTAAACCAAACACTGACCACTTTAATGGTGACATAAACATGGTGATTTTCGTCTTTGTTGATTCTGCATGTTAACATCAGGTCTAGTCAATAATGGTCAATCATCACTCAATTAATCACTTAATTATCTAATTAACTTTAACTCTGCTTCAGGGTTAATTTAACACTCCTATTTTAACACTTTCACACTCTTGAGTGTGGTCTCACATGTACTCCCAGCAGAGTTAATTTCACTCTTGATTTTTTGCTGTGCAGATTTACTGAACTCAACAAACAGCTTTACCAGCTTCACTCATTACTAAAAAGACTAACTTTATTTCTGTCAGATCAGAGATCAAAAGATCTTTATAAGTTTATCCCAAGTTTTGTTTTAGGTAGTCTCTTGAACCCTTTACTATTTCAGAGCAATTTGCTTCAAAGCAATTATATTGTTGTTTCACACACTGATAAAAATTGTTGTAAAAAAAAAAAAAAAACTGACAATAAAAATGATTATGTTTTTGAAATTATTATGTTTTGGAAATCAACAAGTCTAATGTAGAACAGGGGCCACACACTTGCACTGAATACCCATGTTACTTTTTTAGCACAATATTTCTTCCATCTAGTTTACTGTGTTTTGGTTAGGAAAATAAAAGATGCAATTTTATGTATTTATTTTAGATACATAAAGGAGCTGTTGGAGGCAGAGGTACACACACCAAAAAAAAATGCATCTTTACACATCCTAACCAAAACACAGTAAACTAGAAGGAACAAATATGATGCTAAAACAGTAACATGGGTGTTGCTCAGTTTATTGATCAGTCTATTCAATGCTACATTCATTCATTAAGGTCCAAGCAGGGTATAAACGTGATAGTTTTCTAAATCATTGTAATTTTGTTTGCTTGTTTTGTGAAGATTAAATAAAATGTTTACAGATTACATTCTCCATTGTACGTACTGATGTACACCTCTGCATGTAGACACCCAACTGTACAAATTAATTTATAGATTTAAAACCCAGTCCTGAACCTGGAGAACCATGTTCTGCAGAGTTCAGCTCCAACATTGCTCTTGACATAGCTTGGCCATTGCTCCTGGTCCTGAAGATCTTGATTAGCTCAGGTGTGTTTATTTGGGGTAGCTAAACTTTACAGGACACTGGCCATCCAGGAGCAGGACTCAGAGTGCATATGATTTATCAACACGTAGTACATCTTAAAATATACAGCTCATGAAAAATAAAAGTTCCAGATGGACAAACATTAAATGCATAAACCAGTGTGAATAAACGGTATCTTAAACAAAATTCGGAGGTAGGTTGAAAAAGACAGAATGGGAAGTTTTAAGTAGTTGTAAAGTTTGAAGTGTGAAGTTTAGTCTTGTGCACAGATATGGCTCATGGCAGTACACATGAAATTCATGTATTTATTTGTTATTTAAACTGATGTAAACAGAAACTTTCCAGACTGGATTTTTTTAAACCTGTCGCTCCTCTAGTGGACATTAAGTGTTAAGGCCTTCATTGCTCAGATAACAAAAGTCACTAGGATTTTTTTGGGAAGGTTAGTCTGACCAATTATACAGCAACGAGTCAGACAAGTCTGAAGATCTGAGCTGAATTTGGTGAAACATTAAAGTTCTAGTCTGTGCCAATTACTCTCATAATAAATAATAATAATGTTCAAGTATATGTTGGCTTTTTCAAGCCCAACAATAAAGACTAAGAAGAGAAACATCAACCAATTTAGTATGTAATAAAATTGTAAGACATGAAAAATAGTTTTTTTATTTTTTTTAATTTGCCCTAAACCCTGTTAATATGTGTGTTCACTGATTCTACCTTCTCTCTTTTCAATCTCACTCTTTTCATGTGAACTGAGTTGGCTACATGTTTAGATTCATACATATAGGCGTGATTTCTAATTTATTTTATAAATGTAACTTTATTAATTTTCACAGTTATAATTATTAATGTCACACACACACACCTACTTAGTGTCTTTTGATTTAAAAGAATGGTAAATGCTACAGACATATTATCATGGAACTGTTCAGTCTATTATTGATTTTTATTTTCCACTTCACTTTTATCCAAGGAGACAGAACTATTTGCACTGTATTTATCAGTGGGACAATATTCATACAATACTATAACCTAGAAATAATTTAAAGGAGTCACTTGCAGGTCGGAGAAGCACGAATTATGTGTCCAGCCACATCTGTTTCAAATATTATGGCAATCAATATCATTAATTAGATGATCAGATTAAAGCAGCATTTTAGCGCTGCCCACAAGTGCTGATGAAATATTGAAGCCATAAACTGATTTCTAATTCTCAAACAAAAAATTAGATATCGAGCCAAAATCTAATTTTCCGTTTGTTAAACTAAACGGAAAAACAAATAAACAAGCCATTTTCCATTTCTTGTTATTGCATTCTAAACAGTAAATATTCAATACCTTCAATACCACGACTTAGGTGCCCTTGAGCAAGGCATCGAACCCCCAACTGCTCCCTGGGCGCCGCAGCATAAATGGCTGCCCACTGCTCCAGGTGTGTGTTCACAGTGTGTGTGTGTTCACTGCTCTGTGTGTGTGCACTTTGGATGGGTTAAATGCAGAGCACAAATTCTGAGTATGGGTCACCATACTTGGCTGAATGTCACGTCACTTTCACTTTCAAATTAAATGATCAAAATGTACACAGACTGTTTAGGAACAGTTCTTGTGTCTGCAAATGTGTGATGGAAAATTAATTAAACCTTTGTTGTTTCTGTAGCACCACAGCAGGACCAAGAAGACAATGATCAAAACTGCAACAGTCAGTCCAGCAGTCACTCCAATTATCATGGGATTGAGACCATCAGATCTTGAGTCTGTGGAAGTTGAGATATATTTTTACATTTAGATTAGTGCTGTAAAGTGTACAGAAGTTAATAGTCCTTAGTCTGACCTCTGACTGAGATCCAGCTCTTGGGTGACTCTCCTCTCGGGTGTTTGCAGTAGTAGAAACCCTGATGTGACTTTGAGACAGTAGTGATGCTCATCTCTGTAGTTTGATTCTGGATGAGTGATCCATCTTTATAGAAATCAGCTCTGAGGTATGATGGGGTTTTAAGTTGATATAAACAGCGTAAAATCAGATTATCTCCTTCAGTCAAAGGGTGAACAGGACTCTCCAGAATCACACCAGCTACAGAAACAGAGCAAACAAATGAAGTTCAATTATATAAACAATATGATGAAGTCTGATAAAACAATATTTTAGTGCCACTTTCCCATTGAGTGTTTTTGTCCATTCATGTTTAATGCACTTCATGCTTTGTTTATAAACTGAAATAAGTAAATGCAGGAACTCAGTACTAGGGCCACTACTCTTCAAGCTTTATATGTTACCCTTGGGAGATCTCATCAGGAAACATGGTGTTAGCTTTCACTGTTACACAGCAAAATCCCCAGTGTTAATTTAACACTCTGAGTGTGGACACATATAAACACTGAAGCAGTGTTAAAAGTAACACTGAAGCAGAGTTGATTATGAATTTTTTCTTTTATTAAAGAGTTTTAGTTTTAGGCACACACAGATAACAAGAATCAGCGTAAGAATCTCAACAACGGTGACAAACAGCATATTCAGATAAACAGATCTACTCTGAACATCACAAAACTAAATTAAAAAAATTCACATAAAAACAGCAAAAATAAAATATATTTAGAATAAAAAGTTAAAAAGACCGTTCAGCTCATAATTTATTCATGCCGCAATGCATGATGGGAGCCATGGATGAGTTTTTATTGGCTACAACATGCTTTATTGATGGTCACCATTGTTGTGATGATCGCGCTGATTCTTGATGTCTGTGTGTCTAAACTAAAGAACTCTTTCTTTATGTAGAGCTAACTTTTAAAAACGTGTCATATTATGGCAAAAATGCTGGATCACTTCATCCACCTAATTTATGTACACAATAAAGAAACCTGAACTCAGGTATTCAGGTCACTCCATGACAATTAGCCCAAACCATAATCAAATCCATAAGAATGCATTGGCTCTGGTCTGTATGATATAACTCAGTTACCACAGCCACACAAAACCTAAAGTTAATAACTGAAGGGTCAAGATCCCAACTAAAGCAAACACTGCCCACTACAATGGTGACACACAAATAGTGATTTTTCTCAGTTGGTGATTCTGCTTGTTAACATCAGGTGTCTTTAATAATGATCAATCATAACTCAATTAACTTCTTAATTATTTCATTACCTTCAACTCTGCTTCAGTGTTACTTTTAACACTGCTTCAGTGTTTATATGAGTCCACACTCATTTTGCTGTGTATGCTGATGATACTCAGCTCTATATTTCTTCACGGCCCGGTGAAACACACCAATTTGAAAAACTAATGGAATGCATAATCTATATAAAAAACTGGATGACGAGTCATTTCTTACTGCTAAATTCTAAAAAAACAGAGGTGTTAATTATAGGACCTAAAAACTCTGCTTGTAATAACCTAGAACGCTGTCTAAGACTTGATGGTTGCTCTGTCAATTCTTCGTCATCAGTTAGGAACCTAGGTGTGCTATTTGATCACAATCTTTCCTTAGAAAGCCACGTTTCTAGCATTTGTAAAACTGCATTTTTCCATCTCAAAAATATATCTAAATTACGGCCTATGCTCTCAATGTCAAATGCAGAAATGTTAATCCATGCATTTATGACCTCAAGGTTAGATTATTGTAATGCTTTATTGGGTGGTTGTTCTGCATGCTTGGTAAACAAACTACAGCTAGTCCAAAATGCAGCAGCAAGAGTTCTTACTAGAACCAGGAAGTATGACCATATTAGCACGGTCCTGTCCACACTGCACTGGCTCCCTATCAAACATTGTATAGATTTTAAAATATTGCTTATTACTTATAAAGCCCTGAATGGTTTAGCACCTTAGTATTTGAATGAGCTCCTTTTACATTATAATCCTCTACATCCGCTACGTTCTCAAAACTCAGGCAATTTGATAATACCTAGAATATCAAAATCAACTGCAGGCGGCAGATCCTTTTCCTATTTGGCGCCTAAACTCTGGAATAACCTACCTAACATTGTTCAGGAGGCAGACACACTCTTGCAGTTTAAATCTAGATTAAAGACCCATCTCTTTAACCTGTCATACACATACCATACTAATATGCTTTTAATATCCAAATCCGTTAAAGGATTTTTAGGCTGCATTAGGTAAACCGGAACCGGGTACACTCCCCATAACACCCCATGTACTTGCTACATCATTAGAAGAATGGCATCTATGCTAATATTTGTCTGTTTCTCTCTTATTCCGAGGTCACCCTAGTCACCAGATCCAGTCTGTATCTAGATCAGAGGGTCACTGCAGTCACCCGGATCTAGTCTGTATCCAGATCAGAGGGTCACTGCAGTCACCCGGATCCATTACGTATCCAGACCAGATGGTGGATCAGCACCTAGAAAGGACCTCTACTGCCCTGAAAGACAGCGGAGACCAGGACAACTAGAGCCCCAGATACAGATCCCCTGTAAAGACCTTGTCTCAGAGGAGCACCAGGACAAGACCACAGGAAACAGATGATTCTTCTGCACAATCTGACTTTGCTGCAGCCTGGAATTGAACTACTGGTTTCGTCTGGTCAGAGGAGAACTGGCCCCCCAACTCAGCCTGGTTTCTCCCAAGGTTTTATTCTGCATTCTGTCACCGATGGAGTTTCGGTTCCTTGCCGCTGTCGCCTCTGGCTTGCTTAGTTGGGGTCACTTCATCTACAGCGATATCGTTGACTTGATTGCAAATAAATGCACAGACACTATTTAACTGAACAGAGATGACATCACTGAATTTAATGATGAACTGCCTTTAACTATCATTTTGCATTATTGAGACACTGTTTTCCAAATTAATGTTGTTCACTGCTTTGACGCAATGTATTTTGTTTAAAGCGCTATTTAAATAAAGGTGATTGATTGATTGATTGACTTCATAAACACACAAAAACAATATCCTGTTAATCTTGAGTACCTATAGAGTAGTACTGCATCCTTCATAACTCCAAAAAGTCTTTAGTTTTATTATATTCATAAGAGAAAGATAGTCTGTACCGATTTTTCCCGGAAAAACAAGAGCGGCTGGAGGCGTGACGTGTGGACGGAGCTAAAGAATCACGAGCGCCAGTAGGCTTTTGTGTTGAGAGCATGTGGAAGCTGTGACATTACCGTGAGGGAAAAACCATCATCCAAAACAAACCATGGCTTACAGTCAGATTCAGCCATTTATTTATGATCCAGAATCAGATCCCGAGGCTGAAACTGAACGAGAGCATCAGCAGCAATGACTCGCTCCGAGCGGGGCTCGAACCCGGGTCTCCGGCATGGGAGGCGGACGCACTAACAAGGAAGCAGAGATATTTTAAGCAGTTTAACTCACCGCCTGCTGTTCCAACACACGATCGTGACCCTTTTTCGTTGGGATTGCATCATCCTTAAGAAATAAACGATAAGCAAATCCGTCGTCAAACTGGGCCTTGTTTGTAAAACAAGCATCTTCGAAATGCAGGGAACAAACACAAACACTTGCACAACTCCGTTGATGCTCTGTAAAAATAAACTCCATCCACTGGTCCCTTAATGCTGTTTTTTTTTTTTTTTGGTAATCTGTGCAGGGTTGTCTTGCCCTGGAAACCAAAAACACACTCCTTTTGTGACATTTCGTGACACTCTCACTCTGATCAGTGAATGTCTGTGCTCTCAGTGCTGTGCTATACGGGAGCGCGCGCTCTTCTGGCAGAAGTGCCTCAGGACCCATATAAGGAAATTCCGCTCCATCTAACGTCACACAGAGCCATACTCAAAAAAAACTTTCAGAAACTTTTGACAAACCAGAAGGAGTATTTTGGGAACAAAAATACTCCTTCAAACGTACAACTTAATTTTTGAAACTTTGTCCATGTTTAGCATGGGAATCCAACTCTTTAACAGTGTAAAAAACTCAGTATGCATGAAATAGCACTTCACCCCCCCTTTAACATGCAGAATCAACAAAGATGAAAATCACTATGTTTATGTCAGCATTATAGTGGTCAGTGTTTGGTTTAGTTGGGCTTTTTTTTAGGCACACATACAGCAAAGATTAGTGTAGGATTCTCAACAACGGTGACAAACAGCCGATTCAGAAAAACAGAACAACTCTAAACATTAGAAAACAAACTCCTAAAAGTAACATAAAACCAAAACAAAAATAGAATAGTAAGAATAAAGGAAATTACTGAAACAATTCTGCTAATAATTTATTTATGCCGCAATGCATCATGGGAGTCATGGATGAATTTTGATAGGTGGCACTCAGAATGCACTGCAACATGCTTTTTGGATTTTCGACATTGTTGAGATTCACAGGTTGATTCTTGATGTATGCATGTCTAACTAAAAGACTCTTTTGAAAGAATTTTGAGCAAACAAGTTTTAAGAAATTCCTCAGATTGTATTTAAAATGCTGGAAATACGTTGTTGAAGAATCACAGGGCTGAATTAATCAACCATGTAACTTTAACTTAGTAATTCAGGAATAACAATAGTCTTTGCTTGTCCATCAGTTTTATAACTTAGTTATAACTGACAATTCAAATCTGACTTTAACATTTTAGGGGTCAAGAGCCCAACTAAAGCAAACACTGACCACTATAATGGTGACACCATTAAAATAGTGATTTTCGTCTTTGTTGATTCTGCATGTTAACATCAGGTCTCGTCAATAATGGTCAATCATCACTCAATTAATCACTTAATTATCTAATGAACTTTAACTCCACTTCAGTGTTAATTTAACACTTCTATTTTAACACTTTCACACTCTTGAGTGTGGTCTCACATGTACTCCCAGCAGAGTTAATTTCACTCATATTTTTTTGCTGTGTAGTAGCACTGTAAGATTACGTTTGTTTGAATGCATTATTGCTAAAGCGATTGCGTGTGAATGTGTTTTATCTGTTTAAATCATGCTTTAACCCAAAAATAATCAGTAAAAGAAACAGACAAACTCATATAGCCTTTAAAATCCCGCTCGACTATTGCAGTCATTATAACCTGAGTAAACCAGAGCTAAATATGTTTAACATGAATTCTTGCTGAATATGCAGTTATATTACGGGCTGTTGGCATAAATTGTACTCGTGATGGAGGCTCCAGTCAGAATCACCGCTCAGCTCATCCTTTGCTCGGCTGCGTGTCTCTTTCAGAATCGCTGGGATGGTTGAGCCACTCTGAACTACTGGAGCCTGAGTGGTGCGTCGGTGGATGTTAAAAAGAAAACCGTTTTTCATTCAAACAAACCGATGTAAATTAAAAATTTGAGTTAATTGATAAAATCGATTTATCACCCAGCCCTACTTGCTTTCATATTATTTAACGGAAAAAAAATGCAGCTGCATTTAAATGCAGGTGTGTAAAATATGTGCAAGATTTGCACTCCACGTGTGATGGTAGATGTGCAGCTTTAATTCTTATTTATTTTATCTTCATTACAAATCTTGTTTGGTTTCATTTCGGATAATTGCATGTAACAAATAATTTTCGTTGTAATGCAAAATGTGAATTAATATCCATATGCAAGTATTTGTGCAAAAATTATTAATTCGCATTAATGACAGGGCGCATTAATATTCAACATTCAACAATCTGTGAATGTTGCATTTCTCTGTCGAAGAGAGCCAGCACTGTAAATTTCATCTTGCAGCAGACAAAAAAAAAACATTTGTTTATTAATAAATAATTAAAATGTCTAATTTTTCAAAATTATTAGGCTACTTCTGCATGTACTTTGTGGCAAACTTAATGCATGTGCTTGAGCTTGGAATATATTAAGATTTGATTATGTAAATTTAATATAAACCTCTGATTAGTTGAATATAACAAATGAATGGCTAGAACTAGAAAAATCTTACGTGGGGACAGACCATTTTTTAGTCTATAGGCCTAACCAAAACAACAGTCCTATATAAACCGGTTCAGCAACTTTGAAAGCCTCATAAGACACTGTCCATATGAAAGAGCAATTCACACCTTTATCTTGACCCCACAACCACACATAACTAACCCCAAAAACCCAACCCCCTCCAGCTGAACAGAATTCGGTCTGTGTTTTGGCTCTGAGGAACGATGTTACTGGGCTGAAACATGCCTGCACTCAGCAGCACTACTCTTTGTATTCTTTATATTCTCACAGCCCATATTATTATTTTCACAAGACCATAATGATAATAACAAATCATCAATTAATAATTAATCATTATTTTACGAAAATCATTGTTATTTGTGATTGTGGATGTTTGAGGAAGGGTTTAAGACCAAGCGGAATCCTTTGTTCCTCTGTTGCATTTTATGAATAATGAAATGTTATGAAAAGTATGCATTTTATTTATTCACATGCAGTATAGTTGTTGGTATTTAACGGTTAAAACCTATTTTAAAACTTGAATTTAAATACTATTAAACTAACTTTAAAATATCAAGGAGTTTATAAATTAAATAGGATAAAATGTCACAGTGCATGTTAAATAGCCTAAATGAACTTGTGTTAATAATATAATTAGAACTAACAATATAATTTGATTTTTTTACATGAACAACTCCTGTATAAAATGGGACAGCAACCTTTATATCAAACATTTTTAAATCGTTCGCAGCTGAGCAACGCGAGAGGGGGATCTGCGCCAGAGCGTGTGAAGTGAATGCGATTCATAATGCTTTATGAAGTCATTTTCAGATGCAATGGAAAAAACTAACAAAAAAATAGCCTAAATTAGTCCCATGCATTCTCTGCTCTGAAGTACTTATAATTACTGTTAACCCAGAGTAACAAATTTTAATGGAATAATCACCTTTTTTCATTTGCTGCATGTTTTCTTTATTTATTTATTTTTAAACACGCAAAAAAATAAATTAAGTTTGTGAGAAAAAAAATATATATATGAGTCATGTATAGGTTTAATTTTAATGTATTAATCACCTATTTTCGTTGCTGCAAGTTTTTTTTTTTTTTTTTTTTTTTTACATATACCTATATATATAATTCATGTATAAATTGCAATTTATTACATTTAGAAATAATAACGGCTGGCCTAATAATGTTATCATGTACATACAGGATATATTTAGTTCCCTTCACTTTACAACAAATCCTTTAAATTTAACAAATATATAATAATAATAATAATAATAATAATAATAATAATAAACAAACAAAAAATAATAATAATTTAAAGCTAAGCATAAAGTTGGGCTTTCTCATTCTCTCACTAAGGAGAAATCAGTTTCCATATTCGTGATGATGCCCATTTGAAGCTTAAGTATTATTCGTGAGGTAAAATAGGCCTTGTTGTTCACGCATGTTTCAGTATCGATGGAAAAAAATCCCATTTCATTTCAAATTCCATCTTAATTATACCGGAGCAGACAGAGCTGCTTTGGCTAGGGGTGTGGCACTACTGAAACACCATCTGAGCTGAGCTACTGAAACACCAATCACAACACACTGAGACAATGTAATGTAAATTATGTGAAAAATAATGCTTTTTTTTCCGAACCACCAAGCATGACTGCATGTTCTAGTACACCCCCCAAAATGAAATCAAGACTTTGTAAAGGAGAATAATAGGACCCCTTTAACCACTCACATCCAACTAAGGTATTGAAGTTAGAAATTCCTGTATCATTACCTAATTCATGTACTTTGTCAATAAGATAAAAGTGTGTTTTGTTCAAAGTTGCTATTATCCACATTGATTTTTTATATTCATTTTTTTTGTGGTAATTACATATGATATTTGGATATTGGTGCACCACTTCTGATATGTAGCCTTCTCACTTCATAAGCACGTGAACAAAGCACAAGGCCCTCTTTTTACCATCTCTTAATTACATGTAGAACAACAATAAAAAAAAATCAAGGACACAAAGGTGTAGAAACCACCTTAGACAGGATTCAAACCCACTAACTTTAGGTTAACAGCCCAGAGTTTTGTGCAGATACAGCAGTTTACAATAATCAGTGGTCAACAATAGCCGCATAAATATTTCTATAATAAATATTTCTGCCTTGTATGTTGATCATAATCCACATTGGATCAAGTTATTTCAAACACTCGCTGCTGACAGAAAGAGAGTTTTGAGCTTGACTTATTTAAAAAAGTGTTTAATGCTGGTGTTATAGCTGTTATCTTTCTGAAATGAACCGCAGTGCAGACTCGCTATTTTTATAAAAGCTCCCGAACAAAAATCATTATTATATTTTGATGATATGCAACGTGGAGCTAAACTCTTGAAAAGAGACAACAGATAAAATGTTACTTAATAAATACACAATTGTGATAGAGAATAAGAAGCTGATGTCTGATTTCTCCAAGCTGACGTCTGATTTCTCCAAGCGGTCATATTTACCATGTTTAATATCATGTATACTATGATTATAATCCACATCGGATCAAGTTATTTCAAACACTTGCTGATAACTAAGAGTGAGTTTTGAGCTCAACTTATTTTAAAAAGTCTTTAATGCTGGTGTTAAAGCTGTTATCTTTTTTAAATGATCCGCGCTGACGCTCTCGAGACACGGAGAAACTCTGCCTTTGTTCAACCCCTCCTCAGCCCCAGCTGGCCCGCTTTGGCCTAAGGTTTTCGTCGGGCCAAAAAACCCTGGCCGTTGGCCCCGAGGAAGCCCCGGCGAGGCACGATCAAGCCCCGGAAGTGACAGTGGAAACGCGACTGGCCCTGGCACGCACTAGCACGCCCGGTCTTAGCTCGATAGTGGAAACACGGCTATTGAAAAAAAAATTCTTATTTCTGTCCACTATGTGGAGCTGTTACCAAATACCAGACCATGCCTACAAAGCTTAATTAAACAGACATGTTGCAGAGAAATATCACAACTATTTTCATAGGGTGTCATTTGGTAACAGTTGAACGATCAACAAAAATTAAACCTTGTTTGACAATTATATGAACCAATTTCATTAAAAAGGAAAGAAAGAAAGAAAGAAAGAAAGAAAGAAAGAAAGAAAGAAAGAAAGAAAGAAGGAAAGAGAAAAGAAATGACAATATATTTTACAATGACTGATTATCAAGACTTCAAAAACTGAAATCGTCTTAATTTTGAGAAGAATCCTGTTTTTAGCCAAAAAAAAAAATTAAATGATATCATGGCCAACACAAGTCTGGTCATCAGCCCCTAGAAATCTGATAATTTTTTAACCTTTTAAGAAACACTTAAGAAAACTGCTATGGGAGCTGACATTGAGAAATCCCTCATTAATAACATGTTAAAAGTGTGTTTGTGTGAATATGAAAAGATGATCACCCTCACCTGATACTGTCAGTGTAACTGTATCACTGCGATTAGAGCCGTTTGATCCAATGAATCCATCACAGGAGTATTTACCTGCATCAGACTCAGTAACAGACCTGAATGTGTGTTCCTTTTGATCACTGAAAACTCTGTCTAAACCTTCTTTATACCAGAAGTAGTCCCAGCTATTGACTCCACCATATATGTCACATCTGAGAGTGACTGTCTCTCCTCTGAATACATGTTGATCAGGCGTAATGGTCACTGTGGGTTTTGGTCTTCCTGTACAATGACATTTCACAATAAAAATAATGTTAGCTGTTTTTATTGTATATACAGTTTATTGCAAAACACACATGCTACAGTATATTAAGACTGTGCTCTGTATAGCTGTTACAGTCACTTAATGTCTTTATGAAACATTTTCACTAATTTCTCAGAGCAGTTCACTAAGTGAAGAAATATATAGTATTTGCTGTGTATCGTCACTGCTATTGGTTCACTGTTATTTCTTCCTCTAGTCAAAACAAAATGAGTATTTATAATAATTTATATTAACACTCTTGTTACGGCTAGTTTGTAAAAGTGTAGAATCACTCATTTGTGACTATGTGAGGAAATTTATTCACCTTCAGTTTGTCCAGAGTGGATATTTGAAATCAGCACTAAAAACACAAAAAAATAAAATGTCAGTATTGAGCTGATACTGTGTAAATTGCATTAGCCACATGAAGGTATATTCTTGTAAAAGATAAGATAAGATAAGATAAACTTTATTGTCCTGAAGGAAATTTGTTTTAGACACACAGTATAGCTGCTGCTTAACACAATAACATGCTACATACATATAATACAAAAAGAGCCCATCACTGCCCTGCTCACAATATACGTTATACGCAATATACAGACTAAATTGCACATGGTTTGATATTTTACAGATTTCATCATCATAGCAGAGAAACATGTTTAGAGAACTGACAGTCTGATCACAAGCAGAGGAATAAAGAAACTCTCAATAACTTTGCAATAGGGAATATCTAATTTACACATTACACTAAGCATCTGCGCATAACAAACGAACAGAGCTGATTCAACAAACATTATTATAAGGCACACACAAAAAAACAAACAGACTGATCAGAACACAATAAAGTGCATTTCTCCTTCACCAACTGCACTAACTATAGACCTGCTACCTATTTTTTCTCATATATCATGGACTACTGCTGGATTTGAAATGTGAGCAGCATGAAAAAAAAAAAAATTCCAGGTACCCTAAATCACTTGATCCTATTCATAATATAAGAGTAATTAAAATTCACTGAAACACATCCAGAGAAAGCAATACTCACAGAGCACAAGAGGAAGTTGACTAAGCCCCATACTGACCAAATAATGACAGACAGTTAAAATAACACAGACTGTGTTAAAACCTCAGGACTTCCTGATACCTAGAGTCAGGTCCTACATGACACATTATAGAGATAAAATGTACATCATGTGTTAGAGAAAAAGTTTCAGAAAGATTCAAACTAGTTTTTTTTTTCCATGATTCAGTATCAACGTAATTTGAAGTTTATTAGGGTAATCCAAAGCTGTGGATTTGAAAAAAAAATGGCACATCGCATGACTCTTGTGTTTGAATTTACATTGCCTTGTTTGTGTGTTTATACACTTATTTGGGATTCAGTAGAATAAATCTTAGAGACCCCAAACAGGTCACCCAAAATATTTTGCTAACACTTTTATATTTTATATTATTCATCAATATGTGAATTCGTTAACCAGACCACGCATGAGACAAGTTGGCACAGATTTTTTTCAAACCATCCTCTACTATGCTCCACAATGTTTTGATAGATTTGGTGGAGAAACCAAGTCTGACCAACAAATATTGCTAATGTGTTAGCACAATTTCATGAAAGCTTCAAACAATTCAGAAAGCCTTTATTTCCCATCACTACCAAAGGGAAGAAGATAGGCCATAAAACTGAGACAAGCAACACACGGTGACCAGAAAAACAGACTCAGAGAAGCAGTGTAACATAGCTGCTGATCCAACAAAGTAAAATTAGTTTAACCCAAGCTAATGAATCAATCAATCAATCAATCACCTTTATTTATATAGTGCTTTAAACAAAATACATTGCGTCAAAGCACTGAACAACATTCATTTGGAAAACAGTGTCTCAATAATGCAAAAGAGAATAAGAATAAGAATAAGAATTCACATTTGATCAGATGCAACTACACTCACAGTTTAAGAGATACATTATTCGAATGCTTGGCGAAAGAGATGCGTTTTTTAAATCTAGATTTAAACAGAGAGAGTGTGTCTGAACCCCGAACATTATCAGGAAGGCTATTCCAGAGTTTGGGAGCCAAATGTGAGAAAGCTCTAGCTCCTTTAGTGGACTTTGCTATCCTAGGAACTACCAAAAGTCCAGCGTTTTGTGACCATAGGGTGCGTGATGGGTTGTAGTGTGGTAGAAAGCTAGTTAGGTACGCAGGAGCTAAACCATTTAGGACCTTATAGGTAAGTAATGATAATTTGTAACTTATACGTAACTTAATAGGTAGCCAGTGCAGAGACTGTAAAATTGGGGTAATATGATCATATTTTCTTGACGTCGTAAGGACTCTAGCTGCTGCATTTTGGACTACCTGTAGCTTGTTTATTGAAGAAGCAGGACAACCACCTAGAAGTGCATTACAATGGTCCAGTCTAGAGGTCATAAATGCATGAACTAGCTTTTCTGCATCTGAAACAGATAACATGTTTCGTAGCTTGGCAATTTTTCTAAGATGGAAGAATTCAGTTTTTATAACATGGGAAATATGATTTTCAAAAGACAAATTGCTGTCTAATATAACACCCAGATTTCTGACTGTAGAGGAAGTAACAGTACATCCGTCTAGTTGCAGATTGTAATCTACAAGATTCTGTGTAGTGTTTTTTGGTCCAATAATTAATATCTCTGTCTTATTTGTCATCCAATCTTTTACATTTTTATCACACTCTGTTAGCTTAGGTAATTAAGAAGTTTCATCTGGTCTCGTTGAGATATATAGCTGAGTATCATCAGCATAACAGTGGAAACTAATCCTGTATTTTCTAATAATATTACCAAGGGGCAACATGTACTTTGAAAATAGAAGGGGACCTAGGACGGATCCTTGTGGCACTCCATATTTTACTGATGATAAATGAGATGACACCCCATTTAAGTAAACAAAATGGTAGCGATCGGACAGGTAAGATCTAAACCATCTTAGGGCCTGCCCTTGAATACCTGTATAGTTTTGTAATCTATCTATGAGTATGTCATGATCTATGATGTCGAACGCAGCACTAAGATTAATTAAGACTAGAAATGAGATGCAGCCTTCATCTGACTCAAGAAGCAGGTCATTTGTAATTTTAACAAGTGCAGTTCCTGTGCTATGGTGGGGCCTGAAACCTGACTGAAATTCTTCATACAGATCATTTTTATGCAGGAAGGTGCTCAATTGAGCAGACACAACTTTTTCAAAAATTTTAGACATAAATGTACACTGTTAAAAATCGCTGTAAAAAAATGGCCAAATTTCGACAGTAACATACTGTTTTTCATTAAAACAGTGCATTCTGGGTAATATTCAGCATTTTCGAGAAGGTAGCCTGCTGCTATATATCGCAAATTAAAAACCTTCAAAGTCGATTCTCAGCGGCTGTGTCTCAAATCACACCCTACACCCTCATTCACTATTCCCTACATGAGTTTACTAATATAGTCCACCTGACAGAGAGAATGAAAACTAATGAGTGAATTCAGACACTGATCAACAGCTGCTGTTAACGAGTAGAATCACTGAAGAAAAAAAAACAAGACAAACACATGAAATACAACTGTCTTCAGGCACAGCCTTAGATGAAATCAACTGAAGATTTAAACAATCAACAAACAGCTTTACCAACTTCACTCATTATTAACCAGACTGACTTTATTTCTATCAGATCAGGGATCAAAAGATCTTATTGAGAATTACAGAGATTTAGATGATAATGCTACTGTTTCGTTTGATGTCACCATTGTGGAGATCAGTGTTTGCTTTTGTTGGGCTCCTGACCCTTGACATTTGTGCTTTAAATTTTGTTTCATTGCTGTATTTGTATCTTTAGCACTATTAATCTTGATATAATCAAGTGATTATGGCTGTTTCTGTCAGGCATTAACTACTAGACTGACTTAAAGTGCTGCTATAGCACTCAAATATTAAATTGGTTTTAAAATATGTGAGTGAATAACACAATTTTTTTTTCTTCAGTTTTATAAGATTGTACAGTAATGTGATAACCAGAACATATGGATTTAATGACAGTTTGAGTTTTAAACATTTTGGGAAGCAGTGTCCACAACCCTCAAAGAGAGACATCAATAATCAGCATATGAATCTGAACAATGGTGATAATCAAAAGGTTCATGATGCAATGCATGCTGGGTACCAGCACAGGATGAACTCATCCATGACTCCCAGCATGCATTGTGGCATGAATAAATTATGCCCCTGAATTGTTCAGTTATTTTCTTGAATTCTCATGTGCTTATAATTTTGCTTTTGTCTTAAGTTTTAGTAGCGTCATCTGTGAAGTTCAGAACTTATCTGTTTATTTATTTTGTGGATTGTCACCATTGTTGTGATTCATACGCTGATTCTTGATGTTTCTGTCTAAATTTCAGCAAAGGTTTTTTTTTTTTTACGAGTAAAATTTTATTAACAGACTTTCATAACTTAAGGCTCAGCAGTGTTTCTTATTTTGCTATGTATCAATGTTCAATGAGAGAAGGGACACAGGATTTGAATCAGAAATAATCATTTTTGTTCTTGTCAGTCTATAAACAACAATACCAGATTTATTTCTTCTGTTTTTTTTTTTTTTTTTTTTGCTATAACAAGTTCCAAAGATGCATTGTTACAGCATGTTAAAAAAAAAAAACCTTAATTGTTTAAAAGTCACGTTCAAGAGCCCAACTAAAGTAAACACTGATCTCCATCATGGTAGTGAAATAAAACACCTAAACCTATTAAACTCTCAATAAGATCTTCTGTAGACATCTGACAGAAATAAAGTCAGACTGGTAAGCAATGTGAATCTGGTAAAGCTGTTTTAGGAGTTGTTTAATCAGATCTTGAGAGATTTAATGAATTCAAGGCTGTGGCTGAAGTCATTTGTTCTTGTGTTTCTCTTTCCTTTAGTGATTATGTTTGTTAATAGCAGGTGTTCATCACTAATGTTCAATCATCAATTAATCACAGAATAATCTCATTAACTTCACTGATTCAGTGTTACTCAAACACTCTGTAATGTGCACACATTATTGTGTTGTTTAAAGGGTTAAAGATTTAAGATAAAGAAAAAACAGCATGAAACATAATTTAACAGTAATAAACTGTAATTAATTTACAGGAAACAAACTGTAGAAAAACAGTTTTTTACTGGCACCCCTGCTGCCAGTAAATAACTGTTTTTCTACAGTTTGTTGCCGTAAATTAATGGTTGCCAGCAAAAAAAGTGTTTTTCTACACTGTAAAAAAATTGCCATTAAATAACAGTAATTTTCTGGCAGCAGGGGTGCCAGTAAAGTACTGTTAATTTACAGCTCTTAACCATTAATTTACAACTCTTATTTTTTAACAGTATTTTACCGTAAATTCTACCATGGAAATTAACTCCACTCCCACTGCTTCAAACAGTTCGAGTTTTTAAACTAGCATTCCTACGATGTTAGTACTATGAACTTATTTCATTTGAGTCCACTGAGAAGGAATATTTCTTAATATAACGATGCAAACACTTAATGTGCAGTAATAAAGTAACTAAATACATGACTTTTACTCAAATCACTGCAGCTCATTGTCAGCTGTATTACACATGTATGTGCTGAAGTACTTAACACAGAGATCACCACTGTATCAGCGACTCCACATTTACTGCCTTTATATAAAGCAGCAGAAAATCTGAATTTGTGGCTCATCATTGACTGAAGCACCGGCTCTACTCTCCAGCACAATGGTGAACAACAAAACTACATTAAACGATTTCTCTTGTGCAAACACACATTAATACAGCCAAGTTCAGTATTTACTCTCATTATCAGTGTATGACTTTGCCTAGTTTTTTTTCTATGGATGTTCACAAATATTTTAGTTAAATTAACTTTTTTTTCATTTGGTAAATCTGACGTTTACATTTTACAGTATATTACTGTTTTTCCTTGACTTAACGGCAACAAACTGTAGAAAAACACTTTTTTTGCTGGCAACCATTAATTTACGGCAAGAAACAGTAGAAAAACAGTTTTTTACTGGCAGCAGGGGCGCCAGTAAATAACTGTTTTTCTACAGTTTGTTTCCTGTAAATTAATTACAGTTTATTACTGTTAAATTATGTTTCATGCTGTTTTTTCTTCATCTTAAATCTTTAACCCTTTAAACCCCACAAGAAAATCCTCAGTTTTAAATGAACACTTATAATGTGTGCACACTACAGAGTGTTAGAGTAACACTGAATCAGTGAAGTTAATGCTATAATTCGGTGATTAATTGATGATTGAGCATTAGTATAAACACCTGCAGAATCACTGAAGGAAAGAGAAACACAAGAACTACAAATGACTTCAGCCACAGCCTTAGATGAAATCAACTGAATAAAAGAATACATAAAATCTCTCAAGATCTGATTAAACAACTATTAAAACAGCTTCACCAGATTCACATTACTAACCAGACTGACTTTATTTCTGTCAGATGTCTACAGAAGAACTTATGGAGAGTTAAATAGGTTTAGGTGTTTTTTTCACTACCATGATGGAGATCAGTGTTTACTTTAGTTGGGCTCTTGAACATGACTTTTCAACAACTAAGTTTTTTTTTTTTTTCATGCTGTAACAATGCGCCTTTGGAGCCTGTTATAGCAAAACAAAAGTACACAGAAGAAAAAAAATCTGATATTGTTGTTTATAGATTGACAAGAACAAATACTATTATTTCTGATCTAATCCCGTATCTCTTCTCTTATTGAATATTGATACTACAGCATGAGAAGGAACACTGCTGAGCCATAAGTTATGAAAGACTGTTAAGAAAATGTCACTCATAAAAAAAAACCTTTGCTGAAATTTAGACATATCAAATATCAAGAATCAGCGTATGAATCACAACAATGGTGACAATCCACAAAATAAATGAACAGATCAGTTCTTAACATCACAACACATGCTACTAAAACTTAAAACAAATGCAAAATTATAAGCACATAAGAATTCAAGAAAATAAGTGAACAATTCAGGGGCATAATTTATTCATGCCGCAATGCATGCTGGGAATCATGGATGAGTTTTATCCTGTGCTGGTACCCAGCATGCATTGCATCATGAACCTTTTGATTGTCACCATTGTTGAGATTCATATGCTGATTGTTGATTTCTGTCTTTGAGTGTTGTGGGGACTGTTGCCCGAAATACTTTTTAACTAAAACTAGTCGTTAAATCCATAAATACTGGTTATCTCACTACTTTTCAGTCTTACTAAATTGAAGTGTCATTGACTCAAATATTTCAACACCAGATTAATATTTGATTATTATAGCAACACTTTAAGTCAGTCTAGTAGATCATGCCTGTTAGAAACAACCATAATCACTTGACTATCAAAATTAATACTGCTGTAACAGACGCATCATAAAGATACAAATACTGCAATAAAACAAAATGTAAAGTGTAAAAGTCAATGGTCAGGAGCCCAACTAAAGCAAACACTGATCTCCACAATGGTGACGCTAAACGAAACAGTAACATTATCATCTAAATCTCTTTAATTCTCAATAAGATCTTTTGATCTCTGTTCTCTGATCTGACAGAAATAAAGTCAGTCTGGTTAGTAATTTGTGAAGTTGGTGAAGCTGTTTGTTGATTGTTTAAATCTTCAGTTGATTTCATCTAAGGCTGTGGCTGAAGTCAGTTGTATTTCATGTGTTTGTCTTGTTATGTTTTTTTTTCTTCAGTGATTCTACTCATTAACAGCAGCTGTTGATCATTGTCTGAATTCACTCATTAGTGTTCATTCTCTCTGTCAGGTGGACTATATTAGTAAACTCATGTAGGGAATAGTGAATGAGGGTGTAGGGTGTGATTTGAAACACAGCCGCTGAGTGTCGAATTTGAACGTTGTTATTTTACGATATATAGCAGCAGGCTATTTCTCGAAAACGATGAATATTACCCAGAATGCACTGTTTAAATGAAAAACAGTATTTTACTGTCGAAATTTGGCCGTTTTTTTACAGCGATTTTTAACAGTGTACAGTTTGTTGCCGTTAAGTCAAGGAAAAACAGTAATATACTGTAAAATGTAAATGTCAGATTTACCAAATGAAAAAAAAGTTAATTTAACTAAAATATTTGTGAACACCCATACAAAAAATGAATGCAAAGTCATACAATGATAATGAGAGTAAATACTGAACTCAACTGTATTAATGTGTGTTTGCACAAGAAAGATCTGTTAGTTTAATGAAGTTTTGTTGTTCACCATTGTGCAGGAGAGTAGAGCCTGTGCTTCAGTCAATGATAAGCCACAAATTCTGATCTTTTGCTGCTTTATATAAAGACAGTACATTTTTATTCTCCTGATACAGTGGTTATCTCTGTGTTAAGTATTTCAGCACACACATGTGAGCTGCAGTGATTTGAGTAAAAGTCATGCATTTAGTTACTTTACTATTACACATGCAAGTGTTTGCAGTTTTATATTAAGAAATATTCCTTCTCAGTGGACTCAAATGAAAGAAGTTCATAGTACTAACATCATAGGAATGCTAGTTTTTAAACTCAAACAGTTTGAAGCAGTGGGAGTGGAGTTAATTTCCATGGTAGAATTTACGGTAAAATACTGTACAAAAATTAAGAGTAGTAAATTAATGGTTGAGAGCTGTAAATTAACAGTACTTTACTGGCACCCCTGCTGCCAGTAAATTACTGTTATTTAACGGCACAATTTTTTACAGTGTAAGATTTGAAATAGGCCTATAATTTGCCAGTACACTAGGATCTAGTTTTGGTTTCTTAATAATAGGCTTGATAACCGCCATTTTGAATGGTTTTGGGACGTGACTTAAAGATAACGACGAGTTAATAATATTGAGAATTGGTCCTTTGGCTACAGGTAACAACTCTTTCAGTAATTTAGTGGGTACAGGATCTAATAGGGGGAAGTCGTGGCCTAATGGTTAGAGGGTTGGACTCCCAATTGAAGGGTTGTGAGTTCTAGTCTTGGGCCGGATGGAATTGTGGGTGGGGGGAGTGCATGTACAGTTCTCTCTCCACCTTCAATACCACGACTTAGGTGCCCTTGAGCAAGGCATCGAACCCCCAACTGCTCCCTGGGCGCCGCAGCATAAATGGCTGCCCACTGCTCCGGGTGTGTGCTCACAGTGTGTGTGTGTGTGTTCACTGCTCTGTGTGTGTGCATTTCGGATGGGTTAAATGCAGAGCACAAATTCTGAGTATGGGTCACCATACTTGGCTGAATGTCACTTCACTTAATAAACATGTTGTTGGTTTAGATACAGTGATAAATTTATTTCGTTCTTCCTGTCCCATGGTTGTAAAGCACTGCAGTTTATCGATGGATGAAACTGAAGTGTTAGACGCTGTAGAATCTACATTCACTAGGGGTGTAACAATTCACTCGTTTTCTCGATGCATCGATTACAATTACAAATAATTTTCTCCAATTAAATTCAGATAAGACAGAGATACTAATTATTGGACCAAAAAACACTACACAGAATCTTGTAGATTACAATCTGCAACTAGACGGATGTACTGTTACTTCCTCTACAGTCAGAAATCTGGGTGTTATATTAGACAGCAATTTGTCTTTTGAAAATCATATTTCCAATGTTACAAAAACTGCATTCTTCCATCTTAGAAACATTGCCAAGCTACGAAACATGTTATCTGTTTCTGATGCAGAAAAGCTAGTTCATGCATTCATGACCTCTAGACTGGACTATTGCAATGCACTTCTAGGTGGTTGTCCTGCTTCGTCAATAAACAAGCTACAGGTAGTCCAAAATGCAGCAGCTAGAGTCCTTACGAGGTCAAGAAAATATGATCATATTACCCCAATTTTACAGTCTCTGCACTGGCTACCTATTAAGTTCCGTATCAGTTACAAATTATCATTACTTACCTATAAGGCCCTAAATGGTTTAGCTCCTGCGTACCTAACTAGCCTTCTACCACGCTACAACCCATCACGCACCCTAAGGTCACAAAACTCTGGACTTTTGGTCGTTCCTAGGATAGCAAAGTCCACTAAAGGAGGTAGAGCTTTCTCACATTTGGCTCCCAAACTCTGGAATAGCCTTCCTGATAATGTTTGGGGTTCAGACACACTCTCTCTGTTTAAATCTAGATTAAAAACACATCTCTTTCGCCAAGCATTCGAATAATGTATCTTTTTAATTGTGAGTGTAGTTGCATCTGATCAAAGGTGCATTTTTATTCATTAGCTTGGGTTAAACTAATTTTACTTTGTTGGATCAGCAGCTATGCTAATGATGTCTGTATTTTGTTTCTATGTTTGATTTACATCCCGTGGTAACTAGGATTTACACAAGCTCCAGTCTGGATCCAGAACACCTGAGAAGAGATGATGCTGACCCTCAGAGGACCTCAGATGATGCTAACCCTGAATCAACAAACAGAACTAACAATTATTGCTAAATGTGTGACTGATTCATATAATAACTTAATTAATAATATTGATAGTTCATCGTCTAGCTGACTACATCTTGTATTATTATTATTATTTTTATTTTTTCTAAAATCCTGTCAAATGTGCACAAACTACTAGCTACTACTAAATATTGTAGAAACATAATTTTCTGTAAAGTTGCTTTGTAACGATTTGTTTTGTAAAAAGCGCTATACAAATAAACTTGAATTGAATTACAAACCCTGTCGATTCATGCATCGATCTTGAAACATGATTTTTGAATCATGAATCGCCGATCTTGGACAGTAAATGATTCAAAATGATAAGAATCAAATGAATCGCGATTTCTACAGCGATTCAATGCTTTCAAAATGTATACACATTAAATTACTACACGCACAAATTAATGGACACATTGAAAAGTGTTCGTGAATCGTGCCTCTTATCTGTCCTTCACGTGCTCCACGTTCGTCTCTGATGCAGCTGACGTGTGATCTATAGGACTCGTGGCGGCCAGTAATGCTAACGTGAAGTAGCTTTACTTTTCTGTAGTTTGTCAATGGCTCTCTGCATCTTATCGACGGTGTTACCGGAGCCGTCGACAGCTGTATTTATTGCATGGACGGAGCAGAAATGTAAGTGTCTAAATCATACGCACAGTTCCATTGAATGATAAATGTGTTTAAACAATGCGGATGAACCGAGTATACGAAGGAAACTGTTAAAATTAACCACAGCATTAACAACGACCTTGAAATAAGAGCGCAAGATTTATCTGATAATCAGATGCATGAAAGTAGCGTTTGTCCCATTAGCAAACAGACATCTGGCGCGTTTTCTCTCAGAATCATTCGCTGATGGAGAGGAAAAGTTAAATAGAGATGAAGATGTTTTCACTGAAAGAGAAGCGATCTCTCTCTCATAGACGTGCCAGGCTATATCTGCAGCTAAACTGAATAAAAGCAGAATGAACTGATGAAACTAAAAAAAAAAAACACAAACAATTTATGAATGATACAGTGCTAATTGACATTTATTACAGTACAGAAAATATAAAGTATATTTTCTACCTTATTTTGTGCAGAAAATTTAAATTATTGCTAATTAAATGTAGCCTAGTATATATAAAACAATCATAAAATAGCCATTAGGAAAAAAATATCGATTACAAATGATTGATTATTGTCCAGCAGTGTATTTGATTTATTACAGCTAATTAAAAGTAATTAAAAAATAAGATAATTCCTTGTAAAAAAATATTATTTTTAATATAAAATATTAAATTATTATTATTGTTATTATTATATAGGCTACATACATAAAATGATTGTATTTGACATTTCTGTCACTTCTGAAATTATGGTTACGCCCCTGGTGTGACAAAATGTTAGCTTATACATAATACTCTTTAAGCTCTTTTTTAAAAACTTGGCTTACATACATTTTTACGTATGTAATTACGTAAGTTTTTCTTTTTCTTTTTTTTTTCTAACCTATGGTTCTCTAACCATAAATGCTACTGAAATTTGCCCCCTGACTAAGCATTTAAAGAATTTAGTAGAAGCATTAAATAATCCCGTGAATGCACTTAAAGAAAGCACAATCGAAACGTTATAATCGAATCGAATCAAATTTAATTGTGAATCGAATCGAATCGTTCTAAATTTGCAAAAATCGTTCTTGAATCGAATCGAAAACCTATGAATCGTAATCGAATTGAATCACTGCCTTGCAAAAGATTCACAGCCCTACACTGAAAAAAGTAATAAGTAAATTTACTTAATTTTTATTTGGCAAGTTTTTGCACAAGCATTTATCAAGTAAATTTAACACATTTGGAAATTAAGTAAATTTACTTAACTAAGTTAAGTAAAAAAATAAAATAAATAATAAGTACATTTTATTGAGTAAATTTTAATTAAATAATATTAAATTAATATATTTAGCAGACACTTTTATCCAAAGCATCTTACAGTGCATTCAGCACAATTTTCTTGAGAGATTTCATGTATTTTATTTCAGTTGATTTCATCTAAGTCTGTGTCTGAAGTCAGTTGTAGTAGTTCTTGTGTTTCTCTTTTCTTCAGTGATTCTGTTTGTTTACAGCAGCTGTTCATCACTAATTCTCAATCAGCACTTAGTTAATCACTTAATTACTTGAATGCAAAGTTTTAAAACTTACAGGGTTTAAATCAAGGCAATCTGTTTACTCAAACGGTTTGAGTAAAGTTTACTTATCGGGTTTTACAGTGCTATTTTTCTTTTGTCTGTTTTCTTAATTGCAGAATATTTATCATGTGCATCCAGTCCTTCGTGCTGTCTTTGCTGTAAACTGGTTTAAAGGGACAGAAGAGAGAGACTCATTTACCCTCATTTGATAAAACTGTTTTGAAAAAAAATATTTTACATTTAGAAATTTCTAGAATATCTGTTTCAGGTTTTTTATTAGTGTAAAAACTTTTCCAAAATAAAAAAGTAAGTAAGCGAAATTTTCACTTATTTTTCAGAAAAACTTGAAGTGTTCCTGTAGCTCAGTGGTAGAACATTGCATTATCAAGTGCAAGGTTGGGGGTTCGATTCCCCGGGAACACATGATAGGTGAAAATTGTTAGCCTTAATGCACTGTAAGTTGCTTTGGATAAAAGTGTCTGCTAAATGCATTAACTTAATATTATTTAATTAAAATTTACTCAATAAAATATACTTATTCGTTTTTTTTTTGTTTTTTTTTACTTGACTTAGTTAAGTAGATTTACTTAATTTCCAAATGTGTTAAATTTACTTGAAAAATGCTTGTGCAAAAACTTGCCAAATAAAAATTAAGTAAATTTACTTATCACTTTTTTCAGTGTAACATTCACTATTGTATTTCTAATGTTACCTATTTTATCAGTGTAGAAATTCATAAAGTCATTATTATTTAACATTGGTGGAATATTTGAATCAGGTGGCGTCTGGTAATTTGTTAATTTAGCCACTGTGCTAAATAAAAACCTTGGATTGTTTTTGGTTATTTTCAATGAGTTTGTGTATATGCTCTGCCCTAGCAGTTTTTAGAGCCTGTCTATAGCTGGACATACTGTTTTTCCATGCAATTCTAAAAACTTCCAAGTTAGTTTTTCTCCATTTGCGTTCAAGACTACGAGTTACTTTCCTGAGAGAGTGAGTATTACTGTTATACCATGGCACAGTATGTTTTTCTCTAACCTTTTTCAATTTGATGTGGGCAACAGCTTCTAATGCATTAGAGAAAATAGTGCCCATGTTGTCAGTCATTTCGTCTAATTCATGTGTATTTTTGGGTACAAATAGCAGTTGAGATAGATCAGGCAGGTTATTTGAGAATCTGTCTTTGGTGGCTGGAACAATAGTTCTGCCCAGACGGTAATGCTGAGACATATAGTTAATATCAGTGATACGCAGCATACACAATACAAGGAAATGGTCTGTAATATCATCACTTTGAGGTACAATATCTATAGCAGTAAGATCGATTCCATGAGATATAATTAAATCTAGTGTATGATTAAAACTATGAGTGGGCCCGGTGACATTTTGCTTGACTCCAAAGGAGTTTATTAGGTCAGTAAACGCAAGTCCTAATGTATCATTTGTATTATCAATGTGAATATTAAAATCTCCCATGATTAGCGCCTTATCAACTGTAACTAGAAGGTCTGAGAGGAAATCTGCAAATTCTTTTAGGAATTCTGTATACGGCCCTGGGGGTCTATACACAGTAGCCAGAGCAAGAGATACATTACATTTATTTTGCATGTCTGACAGTGTAACATTTAGCAGAAGTATTTCAAAAGAGTTAAACCTGTATCCTGTTTTCTGGGAAACATTGAGAATATCACTATATAATGTTGCAACACCTCCACCACAACCAGTCTGACGGGGCTCATTTTTATAACAGTTGTTTGGTGGAGTAGACTCATTTAGACCAAAATAATCATTTGGTTTTAGCCAGGTTTCAGTCAAGCAGAGTACATCAAAACTATTATCTGTGATCATTTCATTTACAATAACTGCTTTTGGTGTGAGTGATCTAATATTTATGATCTTAAACTTAAAACTTAAATTGTTTTTGTTCATTTACTTTACATGTTTCTGGTTTAATCACGATAAGATTTTATCTAGATCCTACATTATATTTATATTTTGACCTCACTATTCGGGGAACAGACACAGTCTTAATAGTTTTTACAGCGCAAGTACTTTTATCATTTAAGCGGGTGGAACAAAACTAATCATAATAGTTGTTTGAGAATTGTCTTATTATTATTATTATTATTCACATGGAGCAAAGTGTCCTTGAGATGTTGTCAGAGAGCAGCTACCCTCCGACTCTGCTGGGGTGCAATCCATCAGTGCGAAACAGCCTAGGACGCTCCCAGAAAATATTCCAGTTATTTACAAATAGCAGTTTCTGTTCTTTACACCATGACAACAACCATTCATTTAAAGCAAAAAGTCTACTGAACCTTTCGTGTCCTCGTCAATATGTGGGCAGTGGTCCTAACACGATGATCATCATCGATGTCATCTCTGTTCAGTTTAAAGAGTGTCTGTGCATTTATTTGCAATCAAGTCAATTATATCGCTGTAGAAGTGACCCCAACTAAGCAAGCCAGAGGCGACGGCGGCAAGGAAACGAAACTCCATCAGTGACAGAATGGAGAAAAAAACCTTGGGAGAAACCAGGCTCAGTTGGGGGGCCAGTTCTCCTCTGACCAGACGAAACCAGCAGTTAAATTCCACGCAGCAGCAAAGTCAGATTGTGCAAAAAAATCATCTGTTTCCTGTGGTCTTGTCCTGGTGGTCATCTGAGACAAGGTCTTTACAGAGGATCTGTATCTGGGGCTCTAGTTGTCCTGGTCTCCGCTGTCTTTCAGGGATGGAGAAGTCCTTTGTAGGTGCTGATCCACCACCTGGTCTGGATACGTACTGGATCTGGGTGACTGCAGTGACCCTCTGATCTGGATACAGACCGGATCTGGTGGCTAAGGTGAACTCGGAATATGAGAGAAAAAGACTAATATTAGCATAGATGCCATTCTTCTAAAGATGTAGCAAGTACATAGGGTGTCATGGGAAGTGTTCCCGGTTCTGGTTTATGTTATGTATAAGCCAGGTTAAAACCTCTTAGCCTGCACCCCAACGTCCTCATCCTCAAAGCTCGAGAGTTGAGAGATTCATATGCTGAATGTTGATGTCTCTCTTTGAGTGTTGAGGACACTGCTGCCCAAAACATTTGAAACTCAAACTGTCGTTAAATCCATATGTTCTGGTAGTTATATTACTGTTCAATCTTATAAAATTTAAGAAACAAATAAAAAATTTGTAATTCACTCACATATTTCAACACAAAATTATTATTTGATTACTATAGCAACACATTGAGTCAGTCTAGTAGATCATGCCTGACAGAAACAGCCATGACCACTTGACTATCAAAATAAATATTACTGTAACAGATGTACCATAAAGATACAAATACAGCAATGAAACATTGGCTGCAATATTTGTTATTGATGCTCCTACCGTTTCATCATTTGAATGTCTGGTTTTTAAAGTGAATTGTGCTGCACCTGTTCTTGTGCTGCTCATTTATCGTCCACCAAAACCTAATCCTTTATTTTTTCTGAGTTTGCTGAGTTGCTGACACTTCTTAGTCCACTCTGTCCGTCTATGGTCTTGACTGGTGATGTCAATTTCCATATTGTTAATCCAAACTGTGTCAAAACTGCTACCTTTTTGGACATTTTGTATGGTTTTGACTTTAAACAGCATGTTACTTTTCCGACCCATAGGCTGGGCCATATATTGGATGTGGTATGTTCTGCTGGTGTTGGTATCCAATCTCTGGATAGTATCGACATTAGTATAAGTGACCATACACTGCACTGTTAGCAATTGATGTAATTTTACAATATATTTTACAACAATACACTGTATTCATGGTTTTTATTGTAAATTCAAATGCATGATAGGAAATTGATGGACAGTCCTGTAATATTATTGTAACTACACTGTAGAAGCATTATTTTACAGACACCACAAAGCATTGTGGGATAGCATTAAAACTGGTACTTTCATATTCTTTCTAACATAAAAAGACCAGTATTCTTAATGTTAAAAGATTTTTTTAAAGGTATGATTTTTCTCAAACATTCAACTTAATTTTGATTTAAAAATTCAACATTCTAGGAACGTTGATTTGTAACATTCCAAGAACATAAAAAGGTCCAGTTTCCACATTATTATAATGTTATTTTAAGGTTAGTAAAATGTTCCTGCAACATTCTCTCAGTCATTCAAACACCTGCTGTGATCAAGCAAGAAAGAAAGAGAAATAAGAACACAAACTACAACTTTCTTCAGCCATATTCTTAGGTGACTACACAGTCATACCTTTTAAAAAGTTTCTTTTAAGGTTAATGAAACTGGACTTTTTATGTTAGAAAGAATATGAAAGTACCAGTTTTAATGCTATCCCACAATGCTTTGTGGTGTCTGTAAAATAATGCTTCTACAGTGTAGTTACAATAATATTACAGGACTGTCCATCAATTTCCCATCATGCATTTGCATTTACAATAAAAACCATGAATATTTGAACCTGAATATTGATGACCTGCTCGGTCATCATGAACTGCCTTGCATCAATCTGCCCTTTTATGACTTCAATTGTGAACGTGTCATTGAATTGTTCCTCCAGAACTAAAAATAGCTGCCTAAAAAAGTTCTTGAGCGTGTTGTGGCTGTTCAGTTAAATAATCACCTAGCTCTGAACAGTCTCTTTGAACCTTTTCAATCTGGGTTCAGAAGAGGGCATAGTACTGAAAGCCCTTTAATTAGGGTCATAAATTATCTTCTTATCACGGCGGATTCAGGTGCATGCAGTATTTTGGTCTTGTTAGTGTCAGTGCTGCTTTTGACACTATATGTCACTCTCTTCTGCTTGACAGTCTGGAAAACTGGTTGGGTGTTTCTGGAGCTGTCCTCAATTGGTTTCAGTCTTATTTAACAAATCGTGCCCAATTTGTTGGCTTGGGTAACTACAAATCAGATACCGTGCCTGTTCAACAGGGAGTTCCTCAGGGTTCAGTATTGGGTCCAATATTATTTAATATTTATATGCTTCCACTTGGGCAGATCATTAGGAAACATGGTCTTGGGTATCACTGCTATGCGGATGATACGCAGATTTACATCACCACTAGTCCTGATGTCCATTGCTCATTAATAGCTTTGCGTGGTTGTTTAGCAGAGAACAGAATCTGGATTCATAACAACTTCCTGAAGCTGAATGGCTCCAAAACTGAACTGATGCAGATTGGTACAGTGGCAGCTACTCGTAAGGCCGAGCAGATCAGTTTGATTGTTGATTCCTGTACGGTAATCCCCACTTCACGGGTGCGAAATCTTGGTGTCATTTTTGATCCACAATTATCATTTGAAGCACACATAAAACACATCTCCAAAACTGCATTTTTCCACCTGAGAAACATAGCTCGACTTAGACCTTTTTTCTCTTTTGCAGACACAGAAAGGCTTATACATGCCTTCATAACAACTAGGTTATATTAATGTAATGCCTTGTTCTCTGGCCTTCCAACTAAATCGTTGAGCAAGCTTCAGTATATACAAAATTCTGCCGCTCATGTGCTCACTTGTACTTCTCCTCGTGAACAAATTACACTGGTTCTTTCACAATTACACTGGCTTCCCGTAAATGCGAGAATTGATTTCAAAATTGTTATTTTAACATACAAGGCACTTCATTGGACTGCACCTGAGTATCTTTGTGAACTCATCAGTCCTTATATTCCATGACGCTCTCTTCGCTCTACTAACTCTCTTTCACTTCACCAGCCATCATGTAAACTAAAGACCATGGGGGAAAGAGCCTTTTCATATAAAGCCCCTTAGCTATGGAATGCACAACAGAAATGTACCAACGTTGGGTGATTTTAAAAAGTTGATTAAGTCACATTTATTCAAGACTGTCTTTCTTTAATGAATTGTTGTATTGCTTTTGGTGTTTTGTTTTATTTTATTTATTACTTTATTACTGTAGCGCTTTGGGTTTAAGAAAAGTGCATTACAAATAAAATTTATTATTATTTATTATCAACAGATAACCATCATCACCTGACCTCAATTCACTTTAGCTTTCTTTGATGCCACAAATTTGTTTAACAAACACTCCTTCACACCAGCCAAAAATGACAAAATATAGAATAAGAGTTAAGAGCGCAACTAATGGAAACACTAATCACTGTTATGGTGAAACATATCAGAGTTAAACCTCTGTTAATTCTCAATAAAAACTTTTGTAGATGTCTAACAGAAATAAAGTCAGTCTGGTTAGTAATAAGTGAAACTGGTAAAGCTGTTTGTGGAGTTGTTTAATCCTCCTCTGCTGAGATCTCCAGAGATTTAATGTCTTCTTTTATCTTCAATTAATTTCATCTAAGGTTGTGGCTGAAGTCAGTTGTAGTTCTTGTGTTTCTGCTCTTCTATTTTTCTGTTCTCTTCTTTCCTTCAGTGAAATAACTTCACATTTAATATACACAGATTTTGTGGCTCAGAAAAGTTCCATTTCTGGTTAATTTATTTACTCTTGGCTGACACACAGCAAAAATTCTGAGTGAAATGAACTCTGCTGGGTGTACATGTGAGACCACACTCAAGATTGTGAAAGTGTTAAAATAGGAGTGTTAAATTAACACTGAAGCTGAGTTAAAGTTAATGAGATAATTAAGTGATTAATTGAGTGATGATTGACCAATATTGAAGAGACCTGGTGTTAACATGCAGAATCAACAAAGATGAAAATCACTATTTTTATGTCACCATTATAGTGGTCAGTGTTTGGTTTAGTTGGGCTCTGGGGCCATACAATTTTAAAGTGAGTTTTGGTTTGGCTGTTACAACTCAATTGTAACAAACAGACAAGAAAAAAATCTAAACATGGGCATTTGATCCGAATCACAAAACTCAACTAAGGCCTAGGCAGTTTTGATTGACTTCATTGATTATAACAACCCTTTGATTGTACAGTACCCTTTAATTAAAATGATTTCTTGAAAGTTGTTCTGATAATAAAAAAAGCATGTTTTAGGCACACACATACATCAAAGGTTAGTGTAGGAATCTCAACAATGGTGACAAACAGCATATTCAGAAAAACAGAACAACTCTAAACATTAGAAAACAAACTACTAAAAGTAACATAAAACAAAAATAGAATAGTAAGAATAAAGGAAATTACTGAAACAATTATGCTAATAATTTATTCATGCCGCAATGCATCATGGGAGCCATGGATGAATTTTGATAGGTGGCACCCAGAATGCACTGCGACATGCTTTTTGGATTTTCACCATTGTTGAGATTCACAGGTTGATTCTTGATGTTTGCATGTCTAACTGAAAGACTCTTTTGAAAGATTTTTGAGCAAACAACTTCAAAAAAAATTACTCAGATTGTATTTAAAATGCTGGAAATACGTTGTTGAAGAGTCACAGTGATGACTTAATCAACAATGTAACTTTAACTCGGTAATTCAGAAATAACAAGAGTCTTTGCTTGTCCATCAGTTTTATTACTTAGTCATAACTGACGATTAAAATCTGACTTTAGCATTTTAGGGGTCAAGAACCCATCTAAAGCAAACACTGACCACTATAATGGTGACACCATTAAAGTAGTGATTTTCGTCTTTGTTATTCTGCATGTTGACATCAGGTCTCGTCAATAAAGGTCAATCATCACTCAATTAATCACTTATTTATCTAATTAACATTAACTCTGCTTCAGTGTTAATTTAACATAGGGCTGGGCGATATATCTAATGATATGATCAATCAATCAATCAATCACCTTTATTTCTATAGTGCTTTAAACAAAATACATTGCGTCAAAGCACTGAACAACATTCATTTGGAAAACAGTGTCTCAATAATGCAGAATGATAGTTAAAGGCAGTTCATCATTGAATTCAGTTATGTCATCTCCGTTCAGTTTAAATAGTGTCTGTGCATTTATTTGCAATCAAGTCAATGATATCGCTGTAGATGAAGTGACCCCAACTAAGCAAGCCAGAGGCGACAGCGGCAAGGAACCGAAACTCCATCGGTGACAGAATGGAGAAAAAAACCTTGGGAGAAACCAGGCTCAGTTGGGGGGCCAGTTCTCCTCTGACCAGACGAAACCAGTAGTTCAATTCCAGGCTGCAGCAAAGTCAGATTGTGCAGAAGAATCATCTGTTTCCTGTGGTCTTGTCCTGGTGCTCCTCTGAGACAAGGTCTTTACAGGGGATCTGTATCTGGGGCTCTAGTTGTCTTGGTCTCCACTGTCTTTCAGGGCAGTAGAGGTCCTTTCTAGGTGCTGATCCACCATCTGGTCTGGATACGTACTGGATCCGGGTGACTGCAGTGACCCTCTGATCTGGATACAGACTGGATCTGGTGGCCACGGTGACCTCGGAATAAGAGAGAAACAGACTAATATTAGCGTAGATGCCATTCTTCTAATGATGTAGAAAGTACGGTGTTATGTGAAGTGTTTCCGGTTCCGGTTTACCTAATTAATGCAGCCTAAAAATCCTTTAACGGATTTGGATATTAAAAGCATATTAGTATGTTATGTGTATGCCAGGTTAAAGAGATGGGTCTTTAATCTAGATTTAAACTGCAAGAGTGTGTCTGCCTCCCGAACAATGTTAGGTAGGTTATTCCAGAGTTTAGGCGCCAAATAGGAAAAGGATCTGCCGCCCGCAGTTAATTTTGATATTCTAGGTATTATCAAATTGCCTGAGTTTTGAGAACGTAGCGAACGTAGAGGAGTATAATGTAAAAGGAGCTCATTCAAATACTGAGGTGCTAAACCATTCAGGGCTTTATAAGTAATAAGCAATATTTTAAAATCTATACGATGTTTGATAGGGAGCCAGTGCAGTGTGGACAGGACCGGGCTAATATGGTCATACTTCCTGGTTCTAGTAAGAACTCTTGCTGCTGCATTTTGGACTAGCTGTAGTTTGTTTACCAAGCGTGCAGAACAACCACCCAATAAAGCATTACAATAATCTAACCTTGAGGTCATAAATGCATGGATTAACATTTCTGCATTTGACATTGAGAGCATAGGCCGTAATTTAGATATATTTTTGAGATGGAAAAATGCAGTTTTACAAATGCTAGAAACGTGGCTTTCTAAGGAAAGATTGTGATCAAGTAGCACACCTAGGTTCCTAACTGATGACGAAGAATTGACAGAGCAACCATCAAATCTTAGACAGTGTTCTAGGTTATTACATGCAGAGTTTTTAGGCCCTATGATTAACACCTCTGTTTTTTCTGAATTTAGCAGTAAGAAATTACTCGTCATCCAATTTTTGATATCGACTATGCATTCCATTAGTTTTTCAAATTGGTGTGTTTCAACGGGCTGCAAGGAAATATAGAGCTGAGTATCATCAGCATAACAGTGAAAGCTAACACCATGTTTCCTGATGATATCTCCCAAGGGTAACATATTAAGCGCGAAGAGTAGCGGCCCTAGTACTGAGCCTTGAGCTACTCCATACTGCACTTGTGATCGATATGATACATCTTCATTCACTGCTACGAACTGATGGCGGTCACATAAGTATGATTTAAACCATGCTAATGCACTTCCACTGATGCCAACAAAGTGTTCAAGTCTATGCAAAAGAATGTTGTGGTCAATTGTGTCAAACGCAGCACTAAGATCCAATAAAACTAATAGAGAGATACACCCACGATCAGATGATAAGAGCAGATCATTTGTAACTCTAAGGAGAGCAGTCTCAGTACTATGATACGGTCTAAATCCTGACTGGAAATCCTCACATATACCATTTTTCTCTAAGAAGGAATATAATTGTGAGGATACCACCTTTTCTAGTATCTTGGACAGAAAAGGAAGATTCGAGATTGGTCTATAATTAACAAGTTCTCTGGGGTCAAGTTGTGTTTTTTTTTTTATGAGAGGCTTAATAACAGCCAGTTTGAAGGTTTTGGGGACATATCCTAATGACAATGAGGAATTAATAATAGTCAGAAGAGGACCTATGACTTCTGGAAGCACCTCTTTTAGGAGCTTAGATGGTATAGGGTCTAACATACATGTTGTTGGTTTAGATGATTTAACAAGTTTATACAATTCTTCCTCTCCTATAGTAGAGAATGAGTGGAACTGTTCCTCAGGGGGTCTATAGTGCACTGTCTGATATGATACTGTAGCTGACGGCTGAATGGTTGCAATTTTATCTCTAATAGTATTGTAAAGTAGTTCATAAAGTCATTACTGTTGTGGTGTTGGGAAATGTCAAAACTTGTTGAGGCTTTATTTTTCGTTAATTTAGCCACTGTATTGAATAAATACCTGGGGTTATGTTTGTTTTCTTCTAAAAGAGAAGAAAAGTAATCAGATCTAGCAGTTTTTAATGCTTTTCTATAGGATATGCTACTTTCCTGCCAAGCAATACAAAATACCTCTAGTTTTGTTTTCCTCCAGCTGCGCTCAATTTTTCGGGCTGCTCTCTTTAGGGTGCGAGTATGCTCATTATACCATGGTGTCAAACTGTTTTCCTTAACCTTCCTTAAGCGTAAAGGAGCAACTGTATTTAAAGTGCTAGAAAAGAGAGAGTCCATAGTTTCTGTTACATCATCCAGTTGTTCTGAGGTTTTGGATATGCTAAGGAATTTGGATACATCAGGAAGATAACTTAAAAAGCAGTCTTTTGTGGTGATCATGTGCATCTAATCAGTAAAGCTGCTTCCGTGATCACCACTAAAATCTCCATCACCTGCTTATAATTGGAGTGGCATTTAATAGACAGAGCCGTAGATCACTGGCAAGCCACGCCATATCGCGTTCATTATCGCAGATGAATCGCCTTCGATAATGAAAGTGATGTGGCGTGGCTTGTCAGCGATATACGGCTCTGTCTATCAGGGGTGGGACTTTCAAGTCACAAGCAAGTCTTCAAGTCATATTCAAGTCCTCAAAGAGTTAAAGCTTAAGAGATAATTAAGTGACTTATTAAATGATGATTGTGCATTAGTGATGAACATCTGCTGTTAACAATCAACATCACTGAAGTAAAGAGAAACACAAGAACTACAACTGAATTTAGCCACAGCCTTCAACTGAAAAAAAAAAAATTAAAAGAAAAAAAACACTATGCCACCATAATTGTGGTCAAGGTTTGCTTTAAGTAGTGTCTTGACCCTTTTACTAATTCAAACCAATTTGATTCAAAACAATTTTAATACTGTTTTTGCAACAAACATGTATGCATTGCTGAGTCGAACCTTGCAGTAACAGATGATCTTATGCTTTTTCTGCTTAAAACTCATGATGACTGAACATCATGAAATTGTGTTTATCTTTGGATAGTAGACTGACACTCAGCTATTACTAAACTGAAGTAGAAAAAAAATCACAATGCTTCAATGTTGAAAGACAGAAAAGGAGACAATCAGTTCAGGTTTTTAGACAAACACACTTATCACACGATCCTAAACAGTGGTGACAATTTTTCATACTGCAGTGCATGACGGGAGTTTTTACTAAGGTTTTACCTAGCATGCAACATTTTGTTGATTGTCACCACTGTTGAGAGTCATATGCTGGTTCTTGATGTCTGTGTGTGTCTACAGAGTATAGTTTTTCAAATTTTGTATGCACTTAATAGATTTAAAATTCACTTTAATTTTTTTTTTCCATAGTGTAGTTTTACTGGGTTGATTATGTTAAACGTAAATAGAGCTAATGTTAATATGATTGTAATCTGACAATCTATGACATACAGATTAATTTATTCTCTCTGCTTTACAGCACCTCATGCAATGCTACATAAAGAGATCTAACATGACAGTCAAGGGTCAAGATCTCCCCTCTAAAGCAAACACTGATCTCCATTATGGTTGCATCACTTTAACCAATAAAACATAAACATCTGATCCTCTGTAATTCTCAACAGCAGGTGTTCATCATTAATGCACAATCATCATTTAATTAGTCATTTAATTATCTCATTAACTTTAACACTTTGAGGACTTGGATATGACTTGAAAACTTGCTTGTGACTTGAAAGTCCCACCTCTGCTGTCTATTAAATCCAACTTCAATTATGTGATGGCGATTTTAGCGGTGATCACGGAAGCAGCTTTACTGATTAGATGCGCATGATCATATCGTTAGATATATTGCCCAGCCCTAATTTAACACTAATATTTTAACACTTTCACACTATTGAGTGTGGTCTCACATGTACTCCCAGCAGGGTGAATTTCGCTCAGAATTTTTTGCTGTGCATGTGGCATTGCTATGGCCATCTTGTGGCTCAAATCTGGCAAACAGAAGCGGTCTGCCCAAGTGCCATCATTCCACGCTGCATGTGGGCCAGATCATCTTTCAACGGGTGCCAGATGTGGGCCGGATATTTTTTTGAACAACATTTGCAAAAGCTTTTCATCACTTAATTAGAAGCACCACAAAATAATCAGTGTAATGTTATAGATACTACTGAGCATATAAAAGCTTATTTTAAAATGCAAAGTATTTCAAATTAACTAGAACTATGTAAACACATGCCATTTTTACAACACTGTTATTGTGTCCCATTAGGTAATGAAAAGTTCTACACAGACTTGTGGTCTTCATCCTCACTTTAACACTTGGGCCAAATACAGGAAATACATAATATAAGTAGTTAAGTGGTCAAATGCAAAGACGTCAGATGTGGGTATTTATACGATGGGTATGTGTGAAAGAGGAAGTACTACAGAAAACATAGATATGAAAAGAAGCTCACATAAGTTTTTAGATCTTGTTTTATTCTTGCATCATGCAGAATGACACTCAACACATAAAAATTATTTAGTGTTGCTACTCTTGCTTTCATAAAACTGTAACCTTATAACCGTGTTTATTCAATTGCTTTAGACAATAAAATGCATTATATTAGCCACTTATCTTTAACCACTGACCAGTGTCTAAAATATTTCTCAAAACTATTAACACTATTGTGCTTCACTGTTCACTTGTGACTCTAAACATAGTCAGTTCTTAACAACATCAGGATGTCACCACAACCATTAGTGTGGTGACATTAGTGTGCAATATTTGTACACCTGTCAGAACCACAGTATGTGTAAAAATACGCATATGTGAGTTTGTGCTGTGGGTTAAAGATAAATAAATAAAATAAAACTAAACTGTGCATTCAGGAGTTGTTTAAAACTTGATAGTATTCTTTATATATGGATATTAACTGTAAGCATGTCTGTAAATTACAGTAATATTATGCTGCAGATAATACCAAAATATTTGGTATTAATAGAGGTGGGACTTTCAAGTCACAAGCAAGTCTTCAAGTCATGTCCCAAGTCATCAAAGAGTTAAAATTCATGCAAAAATTAAGTTTCTAATTAAATGATTATTGTGCATTAGTGATGAACACCTGCTGTTATTTAGAATTACAGAGGATCAAATCTTAATGTTTTATTGGATAAAATTATCCCACCATCATGGGGATCAGTGTTTGCTTTAGTTCTGCTAATGACACTTAAAGTAACTTGCTAATAATCAATTGCAGAGTTTTTTTTATGGAAAACAATTGTGCTTTGTTGACTCAAATTTTTAAGGAGCAGATTAAATTATGTTTTCTTTAATTACTCAACTGATGGGAAATAGTTACCCCTAGCTTCCAAACAAATTGTTTTGACCACTTATCTTAGTGAACAAAGGCCACCATAAAGCTTCGATTTTGGAGAAAAAAAAATCAGTTTTTTAGACAATAATCATATAACCCTCAACAGTGGTGAGGATCCTTTTTGATACTGCAGTGCATGATGGGAGTTTTTACTATGTTGTTACCCAACATGAATTAAAGCATGGCCATTTTGTATATTGTCATCATTGTTGAGCTTCATCTGCTGGTTTATGATGTCACTGTGTGTCTAAATAATACTGGCCTTCAAATCTTGATGTAGCTCCTACAGATTAGAAATTCATTAATTGTAAACATTAGAGCAGTATTTTGCTTGTATGCTACACATTGTTCCTAAGTGTTTATTTTTTTTTAAACCTATAACCAGGCAACCACATGACCATTATCTCATCATAGAAAAATAGCTCATTGCTGTTCACTGAACATCACTTCACACATTGTAACAGAACGAGATCTAATACAGGAAGTCAAGGATCAAGAGCCCAACTAAAGAATCAGTCCAAATCAGTCTATATGAATAGAGAGAGTGGATTATTTACTTTTATGGCGTATTTGTGTTATTACCATCTGTGTAAGTGGTCATCAGCACATCAGAATTATTTGAATCATAATTTATTGTAAATGCTGCATTTCTAGCAATCTCAGGATTTTCTGTAATTGGCAGACAAAGTTAAATCTTTTTTTATTTTTCTTATCATTCTTATTTGTCTTACTCAAATTATTCTTATTGTATTTTTCTAGTGCTAAAATAAATCACTTATATGAAGTCTAAGTTTCTGTCTATTGTTTTATAATTGAAAAAGCTATGCAGTGGTATGATTAGTTACTAAATAGTTTGTAAAAGCCTTCAATACAGTTGGTAAATTTTTTATATATATATTGGGGCGGGTCTCATAAAAATATTTGCAGGTGTCTAATTTTTCATGATATCTTATTCAGATTTGAAATAGAAACTCATGAGACATGTGACTTTCAACCCATTTCTAGGATTTTCTAGATTGCTCCAGGACTGATTTAATGTATTTTTACATCAAATAATAATATTTAAGTGTGGTAAAAAAATAAAATAAAATAAAAATCAAGGCACTTCAGTGTCTATAACTTTTAATAATTTTGAGCATTTTCAAATCTGGTTGATAAAAATTAAAGCCCAAAAGGTATTTTTTGCAAAAGACACCACACAAAATTATGTTTGTAACACACTGAAGTAGAAAACTGCTACAATTATAAGTTAGATAGAGCCCTTTCAGTTGTGAGTCCCATAATAGGGGGTGCTGGTTAACAGGTTAAATATTAGGGGGAAAAAAACTTTTTAAAAGCTCAGACTTTTAGACATGAGCACTTATCATATGATCCTCAACAGTGGTCAGGGGCGTAGATTACGCGGGGGACGTGGGGGACGTGTCCCCCCCACTTTTAATATCATGGAAATTCGTCCCCCGCACTTTTTCAGTCAAATGTGTTCGCATAGATGTTTTCAAGAGCTGGTGTGAATAAATAAAGATTTAAACTCAAAGAGACAGGATAGTAAGCGCATGACCTGATATTTTATTCGGACCCAGAAGCACTAAACACTTGTGCAGTGTGAGTTTCATTCATCCTCGAACTCAAAGCCGGAGCGCGCTCTCGCGCAGAAACTCCATGGGCAACAGCGTCCAGCTATCGCTGTATGAAAAGAGTTGTTTTGACAGAATAACTGAAACTTTTGGAAACACGAAGACATTAATATGGTTATATATGGTTTTTCAAGTCATCTCCAGCAGACGACAAATACAGTATATCAACAAAACAGTGCTAACTGACATAGATTTATTACAGTATAGAAACTATTCTGCCTTATTACATGATAAATTATTACAAAAAAGTATTTGTAGTATATGAAATAAATATTATTATTTGTTATTGTCAAGCAGTTATAGATATAGTCTCTTCTGTTTACCAAGCCTGCATTTATTTGATCCAAAGTACAGCAAAGCAGTAAACTGAAATATTTTTACTAGACTATATAAAATAACTGTTTTCTATTTGAATATATTTCAAAATGTTATTTATTGAGATTTTAAAGCTTGCTAAATAAAAGTATTCATATCTATAAGTTATTTTACAAAATATATATGTTTTGAATGATATACTGTATAATGTTGTAAAGGCTTTTTATTTTACATAAATGCTAATCTTTGGATCCTTCTATTCATCAAAGAATGCTGAAAAAAAAGTACTCATGTTTTAAATATTGATAATCAGCATATTAGAATTATTTGATTTCACTAAACACTGGAGTAATGATGCTGAACATTCACCTTTGATCACAGGAATAAATTACATTTTAAAATATTTTCAAATAGAAAATAGTTATTTTAAACAGTAAAAACTTTAAAAACTTTTGCTGTACTTTGGATCAAATATATGCAGGCTTGGTGAGCCGAAGAGACTTCTTTAAAAACTAACTTGTAATGTGTGTGTGCTGTGTGTGTAAATATACAGTGTGTGTATATCTATATATACAGAACAGACCATAAGTTTGGACACACCTTCTGATTCAAAGAGTTTTCTTTATTATGAGGAAGTCGTAGCCTAATGGTTAGAGGGTTGGACTCCCAATCGAAGGGTTGTGAGTTCTAGTCTCGTGCCGGACGGAATTGTGGGTGGGGGTAGTGCATGAACAGCTCTTTCTCCACCTTCAATACCATGACTTAGGTGCCCTTGAGCAAGGCATCAAACCCCCAACTGCTCCCTGGGCGCCGCAGCATAAATGGCTGCCCACTGCTCTGGGTGTGTGTGTCCACTGCTCTGGGTGTGTGTGTGCATTTCGGATGGGTTAAATGCAGAACACAAATTCTGAGTATGGGTCACCATACTTGGCTGAATGTCACTTCACTTCACTTGTTTTTATGCCTATGAAAATTAGATTCACACTGAAGGCATCAAAAGTATTAATTAACACATGTGGAATTGTATATGGAATTATATACATAACAAAAAATTGTGAAACAACTGAGAAATATGTCATATTGTAGGCCCTTCAAAGTAGCCACCTTTTGCTTTGATTACTGCTCTGCACACTCTTGGCAATCTCTTGATGAGCTTCAAGAGGTAGTCACCTGAAATGGTCTTCCAACAGTCTTGAAGGAGTTCCCCGAGAGATGCTTAGCACTTGTTGCCCTTTTGTCTTCAGTCTGCGGTCCAGCTCACCCCAAACCATCTCGATTGGGTTCAGGTCCGGTGACTGTGGAGGCCAGGTCATCTGGCGCAGCACCCCATCACTCTCCTTCTTGGTCAAATAGCGCTTGATGCCTTCAGTGTGACTCTACAATTTTCATAGTCATGAAAATAAAGAAAAACTCTTTGAATGAGAAGGTGTGTCCAAACTTTTGGTCTGTTCTGTATAAATATATAATTTCTGTCCCCCTCACTTCTGAAAAGATGGCTATGCCCCTGACAGTGGTGACAATAATTAATCATGCTGCAGTGCATGATGGGAGTTTTTACAATGGAGTTACCAAGCATGCACTTCAGCAAGAAGCATTTGTTGATTGTCAACATTGTTGAGAATCATATGCTGGGTCATGATGTCAGTGTGTCTTATTAGAACAAGGTTTAATATATATATATATATATATGCATCGCAGCATCTAAATTTAAAATTAATTCATAACCATTAAATCAATGGTTAACTTGCATGTTGCAGTTCCACAATGTTGGTTACTTAAAAGCTGAACATACAAATTAAATAAAGCTGTTTTGGAAATAAACAGGCTGGTGCCTAATAAGTAACTCATCATGTAAAAGCGGCCAATAACTGTTCCCTGCACAGCACTGATCTCACTGCTATATGACAATATGTGCAGTATTACAGATATATACACAAGAAGTCAAGGTTCAAGAGCACAACTGAAGCAAACACTGATCTCCATGATGGTGGCATCATTTTAACCAATAAAACATCAGCATGTGATACTCTGTATCGCTCAATAACAGCAGGTGTTCATCACTAATGCACAATCATTATTTAATTAGTCTCTTAATTATCTCATTGACTTTAACTTGGGATTTGACTTGAGACTAGTCTGTGACTTGAAAGGAATGACTTTGTTCCTCCTCTGCTGAAATCAGCTGCTGAGTTCATGGGTGGAATAAACATATGGCAGGACTTTTACTTTCTGACCCCTGGACTTTATACCTCTCCCTGTAATATACCTGCTTTGTTTTGCACTCTTTGGCCACCAGGTGGTATTGTGAGCAAATTAAGCCTCCATAAATGAATCCTTTTGTAAACCACTTCGCTGAAAAGCTTAAAGCTTCACGAGGCTTCATCTCGCCTTCACTACTTGCTTGTGACTTGAAAGTCCCACCTCTGGTGTTAGTATTTGTATAAAATGACATTTAGATATTAAATCTTATCCGTTAAAAACTGCCACAGAATCACACTAAAATCTGGAAGAATATCCAGAGAACAGGATCCAGCAAAAACACAAAAGAACAGAGTGACAAAACTTCAGCAACAAAGGTAGGAGAACATGGTGCAAATAGGGATAGCTTAATGGATACATTACAAACAGTGGAAGGCAATGTGAAAGTTGAGGCAAAGGGTGATGGGGACTGTATTCCACAAGCATATAGTTCCCTCTAATGGCTGTCTTTGGCACTCCATGGATGTGTCCATGGATTTTCTTAAAGGGGTCATAAGATGTAATTAAAAATTTTCCTTTCTTTTTGGAGTGTTACAAGCTTTTTGTGCATGAAGAAGATATGTAAAGTTGCAAAGACTAAAGTCTCAAATCCAAAGAGATATTCTTTATAAAAGTTAAAGGTCCCCTTCTTCATGATCCCTGGTTTTAAACTTTAGTTAGTGTGTAATGTAGTTGTAAGATTATAAATAATATCTGTAAAATTCTAAAGCTCAAAGTTCAATGCCAAGCGAGAATTTTTTTTAACAGAATACAGAAAAATACAGAAAAATACCCGTTTGGACTACATCCCTCTAGTTCCTGCAGTAATTACATCACTAAAACAGTTTTTTGACTAACCTCCGCCCACATGAATTCACAAAAAGGGGTGCGTGGTCTTGTTGCACTCTGACGGAGAAGAAGGAAGAGTTGCGTTTGTGTTTGCCATGTCATTAAAACGCTGTTATTTTCATCTCGATGTCCAATCATCTTTGTTTGGGCTTCCCAGGGGCTCTGTACTTGGAGATAAATGGTTACAATTTATGTTTAACTCGGTTCCCGAAAATTATAATCCACATGTAAAACTATGTGCAGCACATTTTGCAGAGGACAGCTTGCTGAGGACAACTTCCTCAATCTGAATCAATTTAATGCCGGATTCGCACAAAGATTATTCTTGAAAGATGGAGCAGTTCCCTCTTTGAAGGCGTTGTTTATGGATCACAACCACTAAGTGTATTTTATTATTTAAGTTGGTGCATTTAACAGTTTCTATAACTTATTACACAAAGGGCAATGCTGTTTAGCTTTGTTAACTAGATGTTAGGGCTGTGCAAAAAACTAATGCGATTTTCATGCGCATCTCGTCAGTAAAAACACTCCTGTGATTATAAGCACATCTCCAGCACATGCTGCGCCCACTTGCTTATCAAAACTAGCCCAATCGCGTTTCCAGGAGGGCAGCATGCTCTAAGCTGGTGTCGAATCACAATACAGGAACCGCTGGCACAATCAGAACTCGTTACGTTTTTCTGAAGGAGGGACTTTATAGAACAAGGAAGTCCTCAGCCCGTTTTTATGACAGTGAAAACATTGGTATACAGATAGGTGAATTGTGTGAAAAATACTGTTTTTTTACATGCAAAACATGAACACATGTTATATTGCACACTGTAAACACAATCAACACAATCCCCACAGCTAAAAACTGGACATTTGAGACTCTTCTATGCCCCTTATGCTTGTGTACTGCAAATACATACAAGCTTCATCACTGTGTCTGTCTCGAGACTCTGTTTCTCTTTCAGCTTGAACTGATGGTAAAACTAAGGACATTATTAGTATTTGAAAAATAATGTTTTTTGGACATTAATGTGTCAACATATTCTGTAACACCAAATAATTATCTTTTAAAAGCATCATATGACCCCTTTAAATATTGTCTGGATAATTATTTTGAAACATTATCAGTAACATATAAATCTATACCCACATAGCAACATTGTGTCGGCCCAGATCCGGCCCACTTCTGGCACCCATGGAAAGATGATCTGGCCCACATGCAGCGTGGAATGAGAGCACTTGGGCGGACTGCTCCTGTTTGCCAGATTTGAGCCTCAAGCAGGCCATAGCAATGCCACATGTCAGCTAAGAGTAAAGAAATTAACCAGAACTAAATCTATGTATATATTAAATATGAAGTAATATCAGCCATAAAAAGCCTGTTAACAAGCAGAATCACTGAAGGAAAGAAAAGAACACAAAAAGAGAAAATCAGAAGCACAAGAACGACAACTGAGTTCAGCCACAACCTTAGATGAAATCAGTTGAAGATAAAGAAGACATTAAATCTCTGGAGATATCACCAGAGGAGGATTAAAAAACTCCATAAACTGCATTACCAGCTTCACTACTAACCAGACTGACTTTATTTCTGTTAGACATCTACTAAAGTTTTTTTTTTTATTGTTGAGAATTAACAGAGGTTTAACATCACCATAACAGTGATTAGTGTTTCCATTAGTTGCGCTCTTAACACTTATTCTATCTTTTGTATTTTTTGGCTGCTGTGATGGTGTGTTTGTTAAACACATTTGCGGCATCAAAGAAAGCTAAGAAGAATTGAGAACAGGTGATGGAGGTTATCTGTTGATGAATTTATAATCCTCATGAAACTCATGCTAATTTTTTTTTTAATCTAACAATGGTTTCATTGATAGCTTGACATCACAAACCATGTGTTTCTGCAACATGAGGTCCAGCAGCATTACAACAATCAGTTAGAAGATTTTATCAAGCATGAAAAGGTCAATCTATGATGACACACAAAGACATCAACAGTCAGCACATGAATCTCAACAATGGTGACAATCAAACGTACTTTGCTGCATTGCATGCTGGGTACTAGCATAGTACAAAACTCCCATTATCTAAATATTTTTGATTGTCACCATTATTGAGTTTCATTTGCTGATTGTTTAAATCTGTGTGTTCAGCGTAAGTAAAAATATTTGAGCTCCTTTTTGTTAAAAGATTTAAACTGATTGTTATAATACTGCTGGATCTCATGCAGCGAAAACACAGATTTTGTAATATGAGTGTATCATTGGAACAACATAATTGTTAGATTAAAAAAAAACATCAATGAACCAGTGTACTTCATGATGATTATAAAACCATCAACAGTTAGCAGCCTTCATTTGAAATCATGTTACTCTAGCTTTCTTTGAAGCTGAAAATGTGTTCTTCTTCTGTTTATTGGCGGGTCATATCTTTATGATATATACCGCCACCTACTGGACTACTACACAGGAGTGTGTAAAAGGACGTTGGTAGCTGATACATTAAATCATAAAATCATAAAATAATAGTAAAACCCCCACCCCCCTCAAAAAAAAAAAAAAAAAAAAAAATTAACGGTTTATACTACATATATAATTATACCCAGCTAAATTCTTCTACTTAAACCAGTATCATTAAGATACGTAATAAAATACTTGCTTCTTTGTCCCTGCATACCTTGCTCCTGTAAAATATTATGAATGTCATTTTCTGCATCTGAGTCTTTCCACTTCTGTCTTAGTTGATCAAATTTCTTACATCTAAATAATACATGGGTGACATCCTCCGAGACTTTACATTCAGAGCATATTCCATTACTTTTACCTATTAATGATAAAGTGGAATTCAGGCCTGTGTGGCCCAACCTCAATCTGGTTATAATACCTTCTTCATGCCTATTAAGACCCAATGAGGTGATTCTTTTCCCTCCAACACAGTTCTGGTTCCTATAATAGTGTCTGGCATTACTCTCTGAATCCCATTCATCTTGCCATCTTAGTATAATCTGTGATTTAATTAAAGCTTTAGCATCTCCTTTACCCAATGGAATGTGAATTTCTACTTGATCTAAATCCAGAGCTTTTTTAGCTAACTTATCAGCAATTTCATTGCCATCTATTCCATAATGGCCTGGAATCCAACAGAACTGCACCGCTAGTCCAAGGCTTGATAATATTTAAAAGAATATGCTTTTACTTCTAATACCAAATCTTCACGTATAGCATTATCTGTTATAAAACTTTGTAATACTGCCATAGAGTCAGAACATATAACTGATCTATGAGGTTTAGTCTCTTCAACCCACCTAAGGGCAGTTATTATTGCAGTCATCTCTATTGAATATACTGATAAATGGTCACTCACTCTATACCCATATCTTTTTTCAAATTCTGGTATATATATACCAACACCACAATGACCTTTGAGTTCTTTAGAGCCATCTGTAAATATTTTCAAATATCCATAATATGAAGTATTTAAATAACTTAAGCAGGCTTCAGTAAAACTTTGCTTAGTGTGATGTTCACCTTTTCCCGTTAATAAATCAATATTTACCTCTGGAACTGGAAGCAGCCATGGAGGAACACTACTTAAAGCTAATGCTGGGCCATACTTCAAATCTTTTAATCCATAATGATTCACTATATTGTCAATATTCCAACCAAATCCACTGGACTTTTTAGAATATTCCCAACAATCACTAAGTACTGTCAGAGATGGGTTATTGGAACTTCCTTTTAACCTTACCCAATAAGTTAGTGACAATTTCTCATACCTTAAATCAATAGGGGTTTCCTTAGCTTCAACTAATAAAGCACTTGTAGGAGTTGTTTTAAAAGCGCCCAGGGCAATTCTCAAAGCTTTAAACTGCATTATTTCAATTTTCTTAAGGGATGTCTTACATGCTGAGCTATACATTATACAACCATAATCAATAGTTGATCGTATCAATGCTTTATATATGTTAATCAGAGACAACCTGTCAGCTCCCCAACTATGCCCAGTGACCATTCTCATAAGGTTAATTACCTTTTTGCACTTTGTTTCAATATATTCAATGTGATATTTCCATGTAAGTTTTGCATCTAACCATATTCCTACACAGCAAAATCCCCAGTGTTAATTTAACACTCTTGAGTGTGGACTCATATAAACACTAAAGCAGTGTTAAAAGTAACACTGAAGCAGAGTTGAAGTTAATGAGATAATTAAGAAGTTAATTGAGTTATGATTGACCATTATTGAAGACACCTGATGTTAACAAGCAGAATCACCAAACGAGAAAATCACAATTTGTGTATCACCATTATAGTGGTCAATGTTTGCTTTAGTTGGGATCTTGACCCTTCAGTTATTATCTTTAGCTTTTATGTGGCTGTGGTGACTAAATTATATCATACAGACAGACCACAGCAAAGGCAATCATGTGTGCCACATACATAAATTAAGTGAAAAAGAAAGTAAGCAACCCAGAATTTCTGACATAGTATGACGTTTTTAATAGTTACTTCTACGCAAAAAAAAAAGTAATTTTTTGTTTGGACACACAGACATCAGGAATCAGCGTGAGCATCACAACAACGGTGACCATCAAAAAAGCATGTTGTAGCCAATAAAAACTCATCCATGGCTCCCATCATGCATTGCGGCATGAATAAATTATGAGCTGAACTGTCTTTTTAACTTTTTATTCTAACTATATTTTATTTTTGCTGTTTTTATGTTCATTTTGTATCTAGTTTTGTGATGTTCAGAGTTGGTCTGTTTATCTGAATATGTTGTTTGTCACCGTTATTGAGATTCATACATTGATTATTGTTATCTGTGTGTGCCTAAAATTAGAATTCTTTAATAAAAAAAAATCAGAATCACTTGCAAGAGATATCTACAAAATGTATAGAAAATACAATCAATAATGGAAGTTTTACTTTGAGAAAAGACTGTAAATGAGTTCAGTGAAACAACGACTACATTAAAACATAATCATCAACACGCAATGATTTTTGCTCTTGGTTTGACAAACAAACTTTAAAAGTAAAAAGTTACAAGCCAAGATCCCAGCTAAAGCAAACACTGAACACTATAATGGTGACACACAAATTGTGATTTTTCTCGTTTGTGATTCTGCTTGTTAACATCAGGTGTCTTCAATAATGCTTAATCATAACTCAATTAGCTTCTTAATTATCTCATTAACTTCAACTCTGCTTCAGTGTTACTTTTAACACTGCTTCAGTGTTTATATGAGTCCACACTCAGAGTGTTAATTTAACACTGGGGATTTTGCTGTGTAGGTACTTAAATTTTTCACTTCTTTCAAGTTGCTGATTATAAAGCATAATTTTATAAGTATCAGGGACTTTTTTCCTAGTAAAATACACCACCTGTGACTTTGAAATAGAAAATTTAAAACCCCAATCAATTCCCCACTGTTCCAGTACATGAATGTCCTTTTGAATCTTATTATTAACGTGAAATATTACGTCCTCTTCTCCAAATGACAGCATCATCTGCATATAATAGACCTTCGTTACTATCTCCCAGTTTTTCATATATGTCATTAATCATTATGTTGAACAAGATAGGACTGATAACACTGCCCTGTGGAATCCCATTTTCAACAATAAACTCATCAGACACTAGTGACAGATCAGATCTAATGTCTTCTTTTATCTTCAGTTGATTCAGTTGAAGGTTGTGGCTGAAGGCAGTTGTAGTTTTTGTGTTTCTGCTCTTCTCTTTTTGTTCTCTTCTTTCCTTCAGTGATTCTTCTTGTTAACAGGCTATTAATTAGTACTCAATTCGTACAGCTCAGTCTTTACTCATTTTCAAGAAACATGTAAAGACTCAAATTTTTCACCTGCACCTAACCAACTAATACCAGCACTTTTCCTTTCCTTATCTTTTCGTTAAAAAAATAAAAAAATAAAAATAAAAATGTGAATAATTAAATAAAAGTGAAAATAAAATAAAAGTGAAATTAACTCTGCTGGGAGTACATGTGAGACCACACTCAAAAGTGTGAAAGTGTTGAAATAGGAGTGTTAAATTAACACTGAAGCTGAGTTAAAGTTAATTAGATAATTAAGTGATTCATTGAGTGATGATTGACCATTATTGACGAGACCTGATGTTAACATGCAAAATCAACAAAGACGAAAATCACTATTTTAATGGTGTCACCATTATAGTGGTCAGTGTTTGCTTTAGTTGGGCTCTTGACCCCTAAAATGTTAGTCAAGTTATAACTATGTTATAAAACTGATGGACAAGCAAAGACTATTGTTATTCACGAATTACTGAGTTAAAGTTACATTGTTGATTATTGCAGCCCTGTGATTCTTCAACAATGTGTTTCCAGCAGTTTATATGCAATCTAAGAATTTTTTTAAAAGTTGTTTGGTCAAAAATCTTTCAAAACACTTTAAGTTAGACATGCAAACATCAAGAATCAACCTGTGAATCTCAACAATGGTGACAATCCAAAAAGCATGTTGCAGTGCATTCTGGGTGCCACCTATCAAAATTCATCCATGACTCCCATGATGCATTGCGGCATAAATAAATTATTAGCTGAATTGTTTCAGTAATTTCCTTTATTGTTACTATTCTATTTTTGTTTTTATGTTACTTTTAGTAGTTTGTTTGCTAATGTTTAGAGTTGTTCTGTTTTTCTGAATATGCTGTTTGTCACCGTTTTTGAGATTCCTACACTAATCTTTGATGTATGTGTGTGCCTAAAACAAGCTTTTTTTTTATTTAATTATCAGAACAACTTTCAAGAATTCCTTTTAAGTAGCTTGTACTGTACAATCACAGGGTTGTAATAATCAATGAAGTCAATCAAATCTGTTTAGTTTGTTTAGGCTTTAGTTGAGTTTTGTGATCAAATGCTCACACTGTAAAAAGTGTTTCCCCATATTTATTCAGTAAAATTGTGTCAAAAATTTACAAGCAATATTATTGATTAAATTTAAAACATTTTAATTAAGTAGAAATAATCATTAAAAATGAGTAGAATAACATGAAAAAATTAAGTAAAATTTACATAAAAATATTGATTTCATTGGACAAAAAACAAACAAACAAAAAAACACTATGCTAAAGAATACTATGTTATGCATGCCAGGCAAGTAGTTGGCGATCACTAAACATTATATGCATGCACATGACATCAGCCTTTTTACAAATTAACATTTTTGTTGCTTACATAGATATGATACAGGCATCATGTTCAAAATGTGTCTTAAGGCCCCCCAAACAGAGTTACTGAAGACACCTAAAGTTCCCAAACAGAATCAAAGGGTAAATTGTTGGTTACCATTACAGTGGTCAGTGTTTGCTTTAGTTGTGTTCTTGACCCTTGATGTTTTAATATTACATTTTGCATTGCTGTTGTAACTCAGTTATAACAGCTAGACAAACTAAGAATAAAGATAATCAGGTAGTGTTGGTCATGCTATTACATAATCTCTGTTCTTCCTGAATATCTGAACTCATTCAGAGTCTGATCTCTGAGACAAGATAACATTCATTATGGCAGCCCTGTGATTCAGCAAAAAAAAAGGGAAAAAAAGTGGAATTTTCAGTGTAAACCAGAGTTTGAGAATTCTGTTTAAAACACAGAAAGAGAACTTTCTTTTGACACACAGTCACATCAAGAACCAGCGTATGAATCTCAAGAATGGTGACAAACAGCATATTCAGACGAACTGTAAGAATCACAAAACAAGCTACTATAGAATTGTTGCTCATTATTTATTCATGCCGCAAAGCATGATGGGAGCCATAAAATGAGTTTTGATTGGTGGCACCCAGAATGCAGTGCAACATACTTTTTGATTGTCACCATTGTTGAGGTTCTCATGCTGATTTTTGATGTCTGTGTGTCTAAATCAAAACACTTTTCTTTTTTAACAAGGTTTTGATCAGAGGTTCTTCTAAGAATTTCTCTGATAATGCTGAAAACACCAGAGCTTATATTGTTCAATCACAGGACACATGTTATTGATAAGACACACCCAACTCAGACCAAATGATAATGCAAAAACAAATAACACCATCTGGTCGCATTTCCTTCGTGGCTTATCTAGCTGCTGTATCATAACCAGCAAACAAATAAAATCTGTTTAAAGTTTTAAGGGTCAAGAGTCCAACTAAAGCAAACACTGACCACTACAATGGTAAGCAAATTATTATTTTTTTCATTCAGTGATTCGGTTTGTGAACTTTAGGTGTCTTCAATAACTGTTTTGGGGGCATAACAACCTTTTGAACACAAATGTGAATTTGTAAAAAGGCTGATGTCAGTTGCATGCATATAATGTTTTCGAAGGGTGTTTCATAATCGCCAACTACTGGCCTGGCATGCATAACATAGTATTCTTTAGCATAGTGTTTTTTTGTTTGTTTGTTTTTTGGCCAATGAAATCAATATTTTTATGTAAATTATACTTAATTTTTTCATGTTATTCTACTCATTTTTAATGATTATTTCTACTTAATTAAAATGTGTTTAATTTAATTAATAATATTGCTTGTAAATTTTTGACACAATTTTACTGAATAAATATAGGGAAACACTTTTTACAGTGTAGGGAAACACTTTTTACAGTGCATGTTTTGATTTTTTTTCTTGTCTGTTTGTTACAATTCAGTTGTAACAGCCAAACCAAATCTCATTTTAAAATTGTAAGCCTGTTAGATTGTGTGTTATTTACGTCTACACCTAAATAGCCTTAAACTTACCCTTTACAATAATGGAATACTAATTCATGTTGTACAGCATAGGGGTTGCAAGACTGTTTTCTACTAGTTTATTTTTTATTTAAAAAAAATAGTTAATTGCTTGAGCGTCTCAACTACTCATAATTCATACTATTGTGAATTACTTTTATTGTAAATTAAAAAATATGTTGTTTTAATAAACACTTATTAATTTATAGCCTTATGCAGCAATTACATATGTAAATTTTCATGTAACAACCAGTATTTGTATCTGTAACGATCAACATTTTTCCTATCTGTATTCGGATACAACATAGTACAGTTACTTGATAAGACCGTTATGAGTTTTTATCTTTTTTTTTTTTTTTGTAGTTATCACTAAACAAGTATGTCGTGTTAAACTAAAATAATTATACATTATACAAGTTATATTTATCATGCACGCAGAGAGATTTCATGACAAACATTTAGTGATCATTTGAACACGACTGAATCCATTCAATGCACACATTTTCATTACACAGAACTCTTTAAGCGAGTCTTAATGTTTAGTGAACTTCACTAAACAAATGTGTGTGTGCCGTGCTAACCAGTAAAAGATAAAGATGCAAAAATTTAGGACAAGTCAAAAATGTATCCGTCTCTAAACCTATTATTAGTCTACTCTTGAGAGAGAACTGGTTTGGTTTTTGAGAGACTGAGACATACAACGCAGCTGTTTTTAATTGGTGAGCATGCTGTGCTTATTCATTCGTTTCATATCATATCGAAGAAGTTTTAAATCATTGCCTTTTAAATATATACAGATAATATAACATGTATGATGTACACAGCAAAATCCCCAGTGTTAATTTAACACTCCCCAGTGTTAATTTAACACTCTGAGTGTGGACTCATATAAACACTGAAGCAGTGTTAAAAGTAACACTGAAGCAGAGTTGAAGTTAATGAGATAATTAAGAAGTTAATTGAGTTATGATTGACCATTATTGAAGACACCTGATGTTAACAAGCAGAATCACCAACTGAGAAAATTACAATTTGTGTATCACCATTATAGTGGTCAGTGTTTGCTTTAGTTGGGATCTTGGCTTGTAACTTTTTACTTTTAAAGTTTGTTTGTCAAACCAAGAGCAAAAATCATTGCGTGTTGATGATTATGTTTTAATATAATCGTTGTTTGACATGAATCACTGAACTCATTTACATTCTTTTCTCAAAGTAAAACTTCCATTATTGATTGTCACAGCTTTGATTCCACAATGAAAAAAATATGTATTTTCTATACATTTTGTAGGTATCTCTTGGAAGTGATTCTGATTTTTTTTTTAATTAAAGAATTATAATTTTAGGCACACACAGATAACAATAATCAACGTATGAATCTCAACAATGGTGACAAACAACATATTCAGATAAACAGACCAACTCTGAACATCACAAAACTAGATACAAAAAAATGAACATAAAAAAAAACAAAAATAAAATATAGTTAGAATAAAAAGTTAAAAAGACTGTTCAGCTCATAATTTATTCATGCTGCAATGCATGATGGGAGCCATGGATGACTTTTTATTGGCTACAACATGCTTTTTTTGATGGTCAACGTTGTTGTGATGCTCACGCTGATTCCTGATGTCTGTGTGTCGAAACAAAAGATTACTTTTTTTTTTTTTTACGTAGAACTAACTATTAAAAACATGTCATACTATGTCAGAAATGCTGGGTTGCTTACTTTTCTTTTTCACTTAATTTATGTATGCAGTAAAGAAACTTAAACTCAGGCATTCAGGTCACTCTATAACAAATAGCTCAAATCACAATCAATGGCACACATGATTGCCTTTGCTGTGGCCTGTCTGTATGATATAATTCAATCACCACAGCCACATAAAATCTAAAAATAATAACTGAAGGGTCAAGATCCCAACTAAAGCAAACATTGACCACTATAATGGTGACACACAAATTGTGATTTTTCTCAGTTGGTGATTCTGCTTGTTAACATCAGGTGTCTTCTATAATGGTCAATCACAACTCAATTAACTTCTTAATTACCTCATTAACTTAAACTCTGCTTCAGTGTTACTTTTAACACCGCTTCAGTGTTTATATGAGTCCACACTCAAGAGTGTTAAATTAACACTGGGGATTTTGCTGTGTATTATTATGGGTGAAACTACTCTTGCAAAGCTTTGATTTCTGAGAGATGCACGGAGAGGCAACAGCAATGCTATGTTTGATTTGCACTCTTTTCATTCATAAAGTGAATATTTTGATAATATTCATTCACGTCACACTCTATTGCGTGACTTTAGAGGTCTGTGTATAATATTGCGCTGATCCCCTGAAATAACTGTTATCTAGCAAACACCAGACTGTGCCAGTTTAGCCGAGTATTCAGGCAGAATTATTACTTCTCCGTTATTCATTTTTGAAGCAATTATCCATGCCATTCCGAATAAGGTATTCGGCTTCAGACACAACCCTAATTTTTACATTTTATATTTTCTTTTTACATGCAACATAGATAAGGTCATAGAATGTAAAACCTCCACACAATATTGTAATCCTAAAATTCACATCGTACTTGCAAACTCTTTGTATGCATTATGGTTAATGCATGCTCGAGTAGTCGGTTGTTTCCAACAGCGTTTGGAAACAACCGACTATAATGGTGACACACAAATTGTGATTTTCTCGTTTGGTGAGTCTGCTTGTTAACATCAGGTGTCTTCAATAATGGTCAATCATGACCAGATTAATTTCTTAATTATCTCATTAACTTCAACTCTGCTTCAGTGTTTAACTTTTAACACTGCTTCAGAGTTTATATGAGTCCACAGACTCCATACTCAGCGTGTTAAATTAACACTGGAGATTTTGCTGTGTAGTCTATGCAAGCCCTAGTAAAGTATGACAAAAAAAATTAATATCCCGAGCTTTGGCTGTGTGTGTGTGTGTGCAGCGCCAAGGCATTACTAATTTAAAATATTTGACCACAGACATAATGTCAGCTAACAGCAGCATTATCAAGTAAATAAAATATAAATAAAGTACATAAAAATAATTTGACCCTACAGCTCCAAACTTGGGCCTGGAGGGCCAGTGTGCTTTAAAGTTTAGATTCAACCCTACACTGTAAAAAGTGTTTCCCTATATTTATTCAGTAAAATTGTGTCAAAAATTTACAAGCAATATTATTAATTAAATTTAACACATTTTAATTAAGTAGAAATAATCTTTAAAAATGACTAGAATAACATGAAAAAATTAAGTAAAATTTACATTAAAATATTGATTTCATTGGACAAAAAACAAACAAACAAAAAAAACACTATGCTAAAGAATACTATGTTATGCATGCCAGGCCAGTAGTTGGCGATCATGAAACACCCTTCGAAAACATTATATGCATGCACATGACATCAGCCTTTTTACAAATTCACATTTTTGTTGCTTACATAGATATGATAAAGGCATCATGTTCAAAAGGTTGTAATGCCCCCAAAACAGTTATTGAAGACACCTAAAGTTCACAAACCGAATCACTGAATGAAAAATAATAATAATAATTTGCTTACCATTGTAGTGGTCAGTGTTTGCTTTAGTTGGACTCTTGACCCTTAAAATATTAAACAGATTTTTTTTGGTTGCTAGTTGTGATACAGCAGCTAGATAAGCCAAGAAGGAAATGCGACCAGGTGGTGTTATTTGTTTTTAAATCATCATTTGGTCTGAGTTGGGTGTGTCTTATCAATAACATGTCTCCTGTGATTGAACAATATAAGCTCTGGTGTTTTCAGCATTATCAGAGAAATTCTTATAAGCACCTCTGATCAAAACCTTGTTAAAAAAGAAAAGTGTTTTCATTTAGGCACACAAACATCAAGAATCAGCCTGAGAACCTCAACAATGGTGACCATCAAAAAGCATGTTGCACTGCATTCTGGGTGCCACCAATCAAAACTCATTTTATGGCTCCCATCATGCTTTGCGGCATGAATAAATAATGAGCAACAATTCTATAGTAGCTTGTTTTGTGATTCTTACAGTTTGTCTGAATATGCTGTTTGTCACCATTCTTGAGATTCATACGCTGGTTCTTGATGTGACTGTGTTGTCAGAAGAACGTTCCCCTTTCTCTGTTTTAATCAGAATTCTCAAACTCTGGTTTACACTGAAATTCCACTTTTTTTCTTGTTTGTTGAATCACAGGGCTGCCATAATGAATGTTATTTTGTCTCAGAGATCAGACTCTGAATTAGTTCAGATATTCAGGATGAACAAAGATTATGTAATAGCATGACAAGCACTACCTGATCATCTCTATTCTTAGTTTGTCGAGCTGTTATAACTGAGTTACAACAGCAATGCAAAATGTAATATTAAAAAATCAAGGGTCAAGAGCACAACTAAAGCAAACACTGACCACTATAATGGTAACCAATAATTTACCCTTTGATTCTGTTTGTGAACTTTAGGTGTCTTCAATAACTCTGTTTCTGGGGCCTTAAGACACAGCCTTTAAACATGATGCCTGTATCATAGCTATGTAAGCCACAAAAATGTTAATTTGTAAAAAGGCTGATGTCATGTGCATACTACTGGCCTGGCATGCATAACATAGTTTTCTTTAGCATAGTGTTTTTTTTGTTTGTTTGTTTTTTGTCCAATGAAATCAATATTTTTATGTAAATTTTACTTAATTTTTTCATGTTATTCTACTAATTTTTTATGATTATTTCTACTTAATTAAAATGTGTTAAATTTAATTAATAATATTGCTTGTAAATTTTTTACCCAAATTTACTGAATAAATATAGGGAAAAACTTTTTACAGTGTAATTAAACACACTTGAACCAGCTAATCAAGCTCTTATTAAACACCCTACAAACTTCCAGATAGTTGTGTTAAGGCCAGTTGGAGCTAAATTCTGCAGGCATTGGCCCTCCAAGATCTAGTTTGGAGACCCCTGTCCTACAGAGTTGTTACTTTGCACATGGTTTATGATCATTACAAATAATAAGGTCAAATAATTTTCTTAAAATAGGAGATATAATGTTTCTCACATCACATACATTATCAGTAGTTAAATATGTGGTCTTGAAGAGGATCTTTTTCACTCATTTGGACTCGGTCTTGACTTGGACTCGAAACTTTTGGACTTGACTTGGACTCAACAAAGCTGGACTTGACTACAGCTCTACAAAAAACACTTTCATTGTCTTATAATATGTATTTATTTTTTACCTTATTTGCTCAACAACTGCCAAACAATTTATACAACAATTAATTTTTCCAAACCCCTCTAAAATCACAGTAGTAGAGATAAGGGTTCGCTTTAGTTGGGCCAAATTTTTAAAAGCAAAATTTGTTATATCAAAAACTGCTAGAAACTATCTGATCAGATGAGGCATATTACTTGCTGATGGTTCTATTTATTTAGTCATCATGTTAAGGTGTGTATGTGTGTGTGTGTGTGTGTGTGTCTGTTATCATGTTCAGCCCTGTTTGTGTTTGGTTGTCCACTGTTGTCTGTTATCCTTGTGTTTGGACTGTTTCTCTGTGTGGACTTTTACCTTGTGGGTTATTAAAGACTACAACCTTTGTTCATCTTTGTGTTTATAATGCATACTTCACAACATGTCACAACGTGATCAATAACATCTATTTTCCTCTCTTCAAACACAATGTTTCTTTGTTTTGATGAAGCAAGGATCTTTCCTCCATTGACTCTGACCGTATAGCAGCCCTCATTCGTTACCTTCTCCAGTATCGGTCATGTGACCTCAGTTTCAGAGGAATCATTGTTGTGAACAGAGTTAAATTTCCTCGGGAACAGATGAGATAGAACAAAGAGAACTCTGTGAAGCACTTTGAGATTTGGATCAATTACAGAGAGCACAGGTACACCAGCATTTCAGCTCAGCTAACAGAGTTATTAATTAGGAAAGTGCACTGTAAAAGTGAAAAGTGTGACTTTACAGTATACTTCAGGATAATAATTGCATTACTTCCACAGTAATTTCACATTGGGACTTCTCTTGTATCTAACTGCACTCAGAGATTTCTTGTAAACAAACAGCATCACACTGTGTAGTGTATACGAAGGCGCTCAGCATACAATGTGTAATGAATAGATTATGCTGTAGAGTTTTATTTATTTTTTATTCTTTTTGGTTTTCTTTGTGCTATTGAACTTGTTTTTGGTTATTTTTTTACCAGTCTGTGTTCTTGGTTTATTGTGTAGAGGAAGTTGTAGCCTTATGGTTAGAGAGTTTGACTCCTAACCCTAAGGCTATGGGTTTGAGTCTCTGGCTGGCAATGACTAAGGTGCCCTTGAGCAGGCCCGTCGCGACAAGGCAAGCAAACCAAGCAATTGCTTGGGGCCCCGAGCTGATCTGGGGCCCCAAGAAAACGACTGGTTAAGAATAAAATGCAATGACACTGTGTGAGCGCCCCTTTGATCGTCGATGCAGTAACGTGTAATGACACTGTTATCGGGATCCCCCTCAAGGGGGCCCCTCTCTGGCTGACAGCAGCCAGCCAACCAAGTGATATCTGCTTTTTATTTCGAACGGAAGGAATATGGTTACAGGGGTTCGGAGGGCCTCTATGTCCATTTTGCTTGGGGCCCCCAAATTCCTTCAAACGGCCCTGCCCTTGAGTAAGGCACTTGAGCAAGGCAACTTCACATTACTAATTAGGATGACTTTATTGATATTGTTGTTTATAGATTGATGAGAGCAAATGTTCTCATACTTTTGATGTAATCCTGTATCTCTTATTGAATATTGAAACTGGACCAAAAGGAGCACTGCTGAGGCATGAAAAACTATTAAGAAAAGAAAATATCACTCACAAGGAAAACCTTTATTGCGATTTAGACAGACACATCAAGAATAAGCATATGAATCACAACAATGGTGTCAATCCACAAAATAAATAAACATAAGTTCTGAATTTCATGCTGTTAAAACTTAAGACAAAAGCAAGAATACAAGCACATAGTAAGAATTAAAGACAATAAGGCAGAGCTGAGTAGTAATGGATTACATGTAATCTGGATTACGTAATCAGATTCCAAAACTCAAGTACTTGTAATTAGAGTAAACTACTTTTTAAAATACTCGTAATCAGACTACAGTTACTTTGGTAGCACTTTATTTTACAGTCCTGTTCCTCATGTACATACTATATACTTATTGTAGTAATTACAATACCTATGTTATAACTAGGTACTAACCCTAAACCTACCCCTAAATCTAACCTACCCCATGTAGTTACCTTGTATTACCAGAACTTTCTTAGATAAATACACCGTAAGTACACTATAAGTACATGTTAGTACACGTACTGTAAAATAAAGTGCAACCGTTACTTTTTTATGGATTACATGATTACATATTATTTGCACAATGGTTATAAGCCGTTCACAATTCATTGATTCTCCTAAGTTTCTTATTTTATAATTTTTATATTTTTTCCTAGTAAACCTGCCGTTTATATACATCTGTGATTCTTTGAGTTTTTCCGGCGGATAGGGGGAGGGGTGTCAGGATCATGCACAGAAGAAATCAGCAACAAGATAATGGACAATGGTGGGGAACGCAGCCTTTAATTACTGGATGTACAGTGATTTAATTTTTTAAGAAAAACACAGAAAAAATTTCACTGTTCAGTGAAAGCTCTGCCTACCACGGATTAATTGGCTGACCATGGAAATATTTGACCTAGCAAAGTAATTGCTGGGAATTTCATGTTCTTTAATATAATTTTGTAATGTTGATTTTTCTTCATTGTTACTACCTTATGCACTTCAAGTGTTTTGAGATTAAATATTTAACCTGGAAATGGTCTTTATATATACCTACTGGTGGTTTAATATCATATTTTTGCATTTTTCCAACATTTCATATTTTTTATGTCAAAAAGTAAAACATTAATCTAATAAAATTATTATGCATTTGGACAGATGGAGTTTGTTGATACTGATTTCATTTTAATAATAACAATCATAAAGTCTTATTATTCTAATTTAATGTATTGATCACATGTAAGAATTAAACATAAATGTAGACATCAAGAATTAATCAGTTTATAAAAATATGTTCCTTCATAAAGTTCCTGGTCATCGTGGATTATGGATTTTAACTTCATAAGGTTAAAGGGGGGGTGAAATGCTCGTTTTCACTCAATATCCTGTTAATCTTGAGTACCTATAGAGTAGTACTGCATCCTTCATAACTCCAAAAAGTCTTTAGTTTTATTATATTCATAAGAGAAAGATAGTCTGTATCGATTTTTCCCGGAAAAACACGACCGGCTGGAGGCGTGACGTATGGGCGGAGCTAAAGAATCACGAGCGCCAGTAGGCTTTTGTGTTGAGAGCATGTGGAAACTGTGACATTACCTTGAGGAAAAAATCATCATCCAAAACAAACCATGGCTTACAGTCAGATTCAGCCGTTTATTTGTGATCCAGAATCAGATCCCGAGGCTGAAACTGAACGAGAGCAGCATCAGTTACGACTCGCTCCGAGCAGGGCTCGAACCCGGGTCTCCGGCATGGGAGGGGACGCACTAACAAGGAGACAGAGATATTTGAAGCAGTTTTACTCACCGCCTGCGGTTCCAACACACGATCGTGACCCTTTTTCATTGGGATTGCATCATCCTTAAGAAATAAACGATACGCAAATCCGTCATCAAACTGGGCCTTGTTTGTAAAACAAGCATCTTCGAAATGCAGGGAACAAACAAAAACACTTGCACAACTCCGTTGATGCTCTGTAAAAATAAACTCCATCCACTGGTCCCTTAAGCTGTTTTTTTTTTGGTATCTGTGCAGGGTTGTCTTGCCCTGGCAACCAAAAACACACTCCTTTTGTGACATTTCGCGACGCTATCTCTCTGATCAGTGATTGTCTGTGCACAGTCTCTCTCTGCTCTGCTATACGGGAGCGCGCGCTCTTCTGGCAGAAGTGCTTCAGGACCCATATAAGGAAATTCCGCTCCATCTAACGTCACACAGAGCCATACTCGAAAAAAACTTTCCGAAACTTGTGACAAACCGGAAGGAGTATTTTGGGAACAAAAATACTCCTTCAAACGTACAACTTAATTTTTGAAACTTTGTCCATGTTTAGTATGGGAATCCAACTCTTTAACAGTGTAAAAAACTCAGTATGCATGAAATAGCATTTCACCCCCCCTTTAAAAACTGTAACAGCAATCAATTCATGTAAAAGCCTAATGTAGAGCCCTGTATTAGCAATGTTATTGTTGTGAGTTTCATCCTCTTTAATATTCATTTTTGTAATGTTGTGTGACACGTGTCCCGAGCTCTCATCAGCGTCACCCTGGAAACCGAGCAGTCACACCTGCTCCTGCTCGTCACACCTGCGCACCATCAAGAGCTGCCTTCTTAAGCACAACAAACGAACACAGAGGTGAGCGATGCCACTACAAGACCCGGCTAAACCTACCTACCTACCTACCTACCTACCTACCTACCTACCTATCTATCTATCTAGTTTACAGAGAGCAGTGTGTGACCGCCAGTCCCACCGCACACGGGAGAGCACAACGGACCCACACTGCCACAGCGCACAGAACGAAGAGGAAGCCGAGCACCCTGCACCAACAGCGCACATACTCCGCTGCCTGACCCCCTTGTCCGGGCCACACAGCTGCTGCCGAGAATGACGTCCTACGATGACTTTACTACTTACCTTAGATGTTTGAGACCGTGGCCACCCGGGAGGCATGGCCCAAGGAGGAGTGGTCAAGGATCTGCTGGTACCGGTCCTCCTCAGGCGAGACTGGCCAGGGTTCGACCAGTTGCTCGCCACCATAGTGAAAAATGGCCTGCTGTACTGTGTTGCACAGTGGAGGGGGGAGGAAAAGACATTGCTGGTCGTCCCGCGCTGAAGTCCGCCTGTGGGCATGAACACATACTGGTCATTGTGGATTATGCCACCCGCTACCCTGAGGCCATTACCCTCCGAAAAGCCACTACCAAAGCCATCGCCAATGAACTCTTCCTGCTGTGTAGTCGGGTCGGCATCCCATCCCAGATACTGACTCACCAGGGCACCCCATTCATGTCCCGGATTATGGCAGACCTGTGCAAACTCCTGAAGGTCCAGCAGCTCCTTACCACAGTGTACCACCCCCAGACCGATGGGCTCGTCGAGCGGTTCAATGAGACCCTAAAACAGTTGCAAGTTCCTGGCCACATGGCAGGGCCGATACACCGTTACCGAAAAGGTCGGCCCCGTTACAAACCGAGTGCGACAGCCCGGAAGACAGAGGAGAGACCAGCTCTATCACATTATCCTCCTGAAGCGCTGGGTCAGAACTGGGCCTCAGCTCTTGACCTACTCCAAGGCGTCTCCTATGGTTGTGGACATGGAGCCTCAACTCTCCGCCGCCCAGAAGACTGAGCTGCAGCACCTGGTCAGTCAGTTTCCAGATGTGTTCTTCCCCCAACCTGGGCGGACCCACGTCTTGGAACACGAATTCTGCACGCCACCCGGAACCATCATCCGGCAGTGGCCCTACTGTGTCCCGGAGGCTCGGAGACACGCCATCGACGAGGAAGTACAGAAGATGCTGAGGTTAGGGGTAATTGAACCTTCTCACAGCCCATGGTCCAGCCCCATCGTCATGGTTCCGAAGCCCGACGGCACCCTCCGCTTCTGTAATGACTTCCGCCGCCTCAACAAAGTCTCCGAGTTCGACTGTTCCCCCATGCCCCGCGTCGATGAGTTGTTGGATCATCTGGGAAGAGCCCGGTTTATATCAACCCTCGACCTCACCAAGGGATACTGGCAAGTCCCTCTCTCGGAACAGGCCAAGCCGAGGATGGCCTTCTCATCCCCAAACGGACACTGGCAATACCAGGTCCTTGCCTCCACGGAGCACCGGCCACCTTCCAGAGGCTGATGGACGTCCTGCATCAGGCCTACGCGGTGGCCTACATCGACGACGTTGTCATACACTCGAAGACTTGGGAGGACCACCTGGAGCGGCTGCTGAGGGTGCTATTGGAACTGTGCCAGGCTGGCCTGACTGCCAACCCCACGGAAATGTCACTTGGCCCTCTCAGAAGTGAAGTATCTGGGGTACCAGGTGGGACGTGGCCTGATCAGACCTCAGAAGAAGAAGGGGGCAGCAATCCTCTCCGCACCAAGGCCCACCTCCAAGACACAGGTACGGGCCTTTTTGGGGTTGGCAGGGTATTACTGCTGCTTTATCCCTAACTTCTCCTCCTTAGCCTCTCGCCTGACAGATCTGACCTGGAAGGGACAACTGGAGAAGGTCCCGTGGACCCCCGAGACGGAGGCGGCGTTCCACCATATAAAAGGACGGCAAACGCCAACGCCGACGGACTCTCTCGGATTTGGGCAGCTTTCGCACAACGGACCCACACTGCCACAGTGCACAGACCGAAGAGGAAGCCGAGCACCCTGCACCAAGCCACCTCACGCCACCGCCTTCTACCCTTGCATTTATTAATAAAATCCACCCTTTGGGGAATTCACCTGCACCTCCTCATCGTGTCCTTCTTCACCCCGCCACAGTTGTTATTGTTTTTCTTTTTCTCCTTGTTACAATGCACTTAAAATGGTTTGGGATGGATAGAAATGTCATTGCTGTGTGAGTTTTGTCTTTTTCAAAATGAATGTTTGCAATGTAGCTATTGTTTGATGTTTTTCATTGATACAGTCATATACACTTATAGATTTTTTTAATATATATTAAATATTCTACCTAGTAGTGATACTGCTGTGAATTTCATGTTTATATATATACAGTCAGGTCCATAAATATTGGGACATCGACACAATTCTAATCTTTTTGGCTCTATACACCACCACAATGAATTTAAAATGAAACGAACAAGATGTGCTTTAACTGCAGACTTTCAGCTTTAATTTGAGGGTATTTACATCCAAATCAGGTGAACGGTGTAGGAATTACAATAGTTTGTATATGTACATCTATGTATATATTATATATGTATATATTATATATGTACATTCCACTTCTTTCCCTTAAAAATCTCTTTGGTTGCTTTCCAAACACCAAACTACCCGGAAGACCATGGAAAACAACTGTGGTGGATGATCGAAGAACTCTTTCCCTGGTGAAGAAACCCTTCACAACAGTTGGCCAGATCAAGAACACTCTCCAAGAGGTAGGTGTATGTGTGTGTCAAAGTCAACAATCAAGAGAAGACTTCACCATGTGAATACAGAGGGTTCACCACAAGATGTAAACCACTGGTGAGTCTCTAAAACAGGAAGGCCAGATTAGAGTTTGCCAAACAACATCTAAATAAGCCTTCACAGTTCTGGAACAACATCCTATGGACAGATGAGACAAAGATCAACTTGTACCAGAGTGATGGAAAGAGAAGAGTATGGAGAAGGAAAGGAACTGCTCATGATCACCTCATCAGTGAAGCATGGTGGTGGTAGTGTCATGGCGTGGGCATGTATGGCTGTAAATGGAACTGGTTATCTTGTATTTATTGATGATGTGGCTGCTGACAAAAGCATTAGGATGAATTCTGAAGTGTTTCGGGCAATATTATCTGCTCATATTCAGCCAAATGCTTCAGAAATCATTGGTCAGCGCTTCACAGTGCAGATGGACAATGACCCGAAGCATACTGCGAAAGCAACCAAAGAGATTTTTAAGGGAAAGAAGTGGAATGTTATGCAATGGCCAAGTCAATCACCTGACCTAAATCCGATTGAGCATGCATTTCACTTGCTGAAGACAAAACTGAAGGGAAAATGCCCCAAGAACAAGCAGGAACTGAAGACAGTTGCAGTAGAGGCCTGGCAGAGCATCACCGGGGATGAAACCCAGCGTACGCTGATGTCTAATTGATCTCCAGACTTCAGGCTGTAATTGACTGCAAAGGATTTGCAACCAAGTATTAAAAAATGAAAGTTTGATTTATGATTGTTAATCTGTCCCATTACTTTTGGTCCCTTAAAAAGTGGGATGTACATATACAAACTGTTGTAATTCCTACACCGTTCACCTGATTTGGATGTAATACCCTCAAATTAAAGCTGAAAGTCTGCAGTTAAAGCACATCTTGTTCGTTTCATTTCAAATCCATTGTGGTGGTGTATAGAGCCAAAAAGATTAGAATTGTGTCGATGTCCCAATATTTATGGACCTGACTGTATATATATATATATATATATATATATACATACATAGCCTGTAGATGGGGACAAAACTGCCCATTAATTGGACAAAAAAATGCCCCTGCACATACAAATATAATTTATTATGTCTGTTGCTAACAAAGTGAATATGAATAGACAGTGTCGAATGAGGCATTAAATTAAGATCTTCTTATGTTGCACCGTATTTTATTTTAGGCGTTTTTACAATGTTGCACATTTTAACCATTCACACACAATTCTATTGAGTTAAGGGATGCAATGGCAAAACAGAAACGTTCAGATGAGTCCTTGCTGAAACTTATCAGTTTTGTTGAGCACGTGCGCGTTCACTGACTGAATTACAGACTCTTGCGAATTCCCTCATCATAAGCGCAGATGTACAAAATAAGAGATTCATTTCACATTTTTACAGCTTTAGTGATTATAACGATAGCTTTTTTTTTTTAGAAAATCAGCCAAAACAATAACTACAGTACAAGAATAACTTGAATCTTGAGAGTGCTTAAACTCACGATAGATCAATGTTAGTGATAATGTCACTCTCTCTATATAATTTATTCACTGTTTGAATAATCGTGGAAAGGAAATGTAACAATGTTCGTTGCGTAGGAAGGAAGACGGCAGGGTCGGCTGTTACTACTGACTGCTTTTATTTCAACAAAAAATGATACAAAAGAAAAAGCACGGAAAATAATGATCAATAACACAAATTCTGTGGTCCAGGAGTGTAGCAGCCAGCAGTCCTTCTCTCTCTCCCTGCTCCTGTTTCTCCTGGTGTTTTATACTCTCCACACCAATTACTGCAACAAGAGACAGGTGTTCGTTATTTGCACTTAACCCACTCACTCACCGCAAGTCTCCTGACGCTCTCCTCCACTGCAGGGTTCACTAAACCATGCCCCCGCCACAGGAAACATTATATAATTATAAATTTCTGACGCTATTATTAAATTGTAATCTCGTTATATACCAATTATGTCCCGTAAAAAAAAAAAAAAAATATTTACCCTTCATGACACCCATGTCTGGTTCTTGCAAAAAAAGACGTGTTTATGATGTTTAATACACAGTGGTGGAGCCAGGATGTTTTTCATAGGGGTGGCCAAGGAGGGGCCAGCAACCAGTCGGGGGTGGCACAGAAATCTTCATTATTTCAATATAAAAATATGTTTGATTATAATGTACTGGACTGTTTTAGTGCCTAAAACACAACTGAGTATAATTAATTTCTACTTAACTGTAATTAGATCAAGTAATAATGGGTGAAAATGACAAAAAGAACTCCAGGTATTTTAATAAAGAGGCTCACTATAGCTTTATTGTTTATTCAGCTTCTAGAAACAAACTCCCAAATGCTTGCTCTCCAACATTGCATACTCATGGATTAGGCATGCGTAGTGATAAACTGTCCAACACTGGTAAGAGACAAAATTTGTGAACTTCAGCAGGGTAGTGAATATACCTCAGAGCAACAGACAGCACAGGTGGTCCAACAGGTGACTGTAGACTTAGCAGTACAGGCCATAGAACGGGTAAAAATACAAAAAGAAATTAACATCATGTCATTTGACTTGCAAAAATTTAGCAAAAACAGAATATTGTTACAAGCACACAAAAGAGTATTAGTGTCACACCCCACACAAACACAGTGGTATTTCACAAAGGTATGACCCACAGCAAAACTCACAGCAAAATACCAACTTAAGTTGGCACCTAGCATTGACGCGACCAGTTATGTTGACATGGAATAGAGAGTTCAAAATATCCGGCCAGGTGAACCTGGCCAAAAGGATAAACTCACAACATGAAAAACTGCAATCTGAAGACAAGAAGGATCAGATGTGTTTTGCAAGGTCCTGCAAACATTCTGGCAAAATCAGGTAAGAAAATCGCTATCTTTATTATCTTTTGAAAATAGTAAAGTTTAACGTTAACACAGTTTACAAATGGGTAACTTAAAGGCACAGTGAGTTCAGTGTAAAATGCATTGAGTAAAGAAGTTAATATACAAGACTTGGTATGTCCTTGTGCTTTGGACACAAACTTTCAATAATAAAAAAAGTTATTTGACCTGTGTCATGGTCTTTCATTTATTTAGACTATTTGAATAATATAAAGTCTTGGAAGTTTGACTTCTAACCCTAGGGTTGTGGGTTTGAAACTTGGGCTGGCAATACCACGACTGAGGTGCCCTTGAGCAAGGCACTGAATCCCCAACTGCTCCCCGGGCACTGCAGCATAAATGATGAACACTGCTCTGGGTGTGTGTTCACGGTGTGTGTGTGTGCACTTTGGGTGGGTTAAATGTAGAGCATGAATTCTATGGGTCACCATACTTGGCTGAATGTCACGTCACCGTTCACTTTAAAATTGTGTATGCTTATAGATAATAGGCCTTACGTTCAGTAAACAAAAGATATTTTGTTCTGGTATATTTTAGGTTTAGATGACTATTTATGTTGTGACAACTTGTGATATTAAGTTATTATTTTAAGTTAGGTGCACTGAAAAAAAGATTTGTTGGATTTACTCAATTGAATTATGGACATTGGTTCCACACATTCAGTTTGAGTTCAAAGTATCCTATGCATTTATGTGGTTTCATTACGATTGTGTTAATCCTATGCAATTTCAAAAAGTAATGTGTACATAGACTTTTCAAGTAATACTAACATAATTCAGTTATGCTAATTTAACATTATTATTTTATTTCAGATATCTGCTTCAATCATGTTAATTCTGTGCAATTAAATCAAGTTATCTTAACATAATTTTGATAACTTCACTAAAATTAAATTTTAATACATTTCCATGTTTCATTTCATGTAACACAAAAACCTTTTGTAAATCCTTTATTTAATAATTTGAACAATGTGTAATTTAAATGGCATGTCTAAATAACATTGTGCTTTCAAAAGCATAGCATAAATAACTTCTCTGATTATTAAATTTAATAAAAATTAAATACATATTAGTTTTAATTAGACTAGTATAAAAACAAAGACAGTTCATTTTGTATGCATAACATGTAGATCAACAATATATGTAAACCTTCATAAGTTTTACAAGATTTCTTTTATTTTTAAACAAGATCATAAACATAAGTAACATTATACTGCATGTAACTGTGTTAAAAAACTAATAAAACATTGTAACACTAATTTATTTCATTTCTCTCAGAAACCTTAAAACTGTACCCAGGAACACGAGTACCTGGAACTAGGGCTGCACGATGTGTCGTTTAAGCATCGATATCGCGATGTACGAATCCATGATAGTCACATCGCAGGATGTCTGATGTAGGCTGTTGTAGTTGATCCGTTATTCATTAACTGTACGTGCAGCTGCTCCCCGGCTCTTGACGAATGTGATTCGCGGATTAATTGTACAGCTTAACCATCATAGAGTGAAAGTTTATCATTTACATGTGTTTTTAAGTCCTGTCAGTTTAACAGGGCAGAGAGAGAGAGCACGAGAGAGAGAGAGAGCACAAGAGAGAGCATGCGCGAGAGAGAATAGAGAGGGGGAGAGAGAGAGAGCGAGCCCCGGCCACACGCTCACCGTCTTCAAACAACACAAGCGCTATCTTGCTCTCTCTCCCTTGCACATATCTTATTTATGCTAGTTCATCCATGTGTCATAGATTCAGCTCTCTAATCAATCAACTTCTGAGCCAGTCCAAAGAAGGGCCAAATTCAGACAAAAAAAAACATAAAGAAACGAGAGCAGGCAAAGGGGAACAGTCTAAACAACAAGATCACGGTTTACCCTCTGCGGTGGTCTTGCATGAAGGCTGCTTAAATTTTCTGAGGTTGATTGTTTGTAGTCTCAGTAGTCATTCAAAAATCAGTCCATCTCACTGGTGGAGGAGTTCAGATTTAAAATTTTGGGCCTTGATAGAGAGTTCACCTGCATCCAAGTCCATGATGAGTTTTTGCTAAATTTCATATGTAAAACGCAACTTTGTGTGGTACTGCAGGTTAAGAGCATAAATTAGACCAAACAACATTGAAGTTGCAAAATTCACACTGTCGAGGTCCTGAAGCACTGCTACACCCTCTAGCACAATGCATACATCATGGGCTTCCTTGTCTGCAGTGTACTTTATCACTGCAGTGTACTTTCGCACACTGTAAAAGATATTCGATATGTATTAAGATGAATATGTATTACAATTAATGTCTAGTGGATAAAATTATAATTTTTAAAATATGTTGCAGTGTGCATATTTGATGAAACCATGGTTTTTAGATGTATTAATATTTTGCTTGTTGAACATAGTACAGATTCCATCAGTTAAGCTATAACTACTCACCACATACTCCTGAATGAGCTCTTTAGGGTCCTCATTAAGATAGATACACAGTCCTCTGATGGCAAGTTCACAAGCTGCATCAATGTCATCCTTAAAATTAAGCCAAAGCAGAAAAAGAAAAGTTAGTTTAAGACATTACTCAAATCACAATTAAACAAAAGAGCACAATGGGTCTCATTCACTAAAAGTTCTTAAAAATGTATGTGTATGGTAAATATGTTTTAGTATAGGAAAATATAATAAAGATAATAGCTTGATTTTATTATGTGAAACGTAATGCAACTTACCTAATGCTAATAACATCAATTACAAAAAATAGAGTATGAATACATGCACACAAACAAAAAACAAAAAATTATAGTGTGCTAACCGGACATCCAAACAATGCATTTTTAAAAATCAGTTCAATAAAGCAAAAATAACTCAATAAAACTCAATAAAATAAAAACAAAATAATTTGTGCCTTTTTGATCACTAATTTCCAAATTCATGTTTATACCATACTACCATACTATATATGGTAGTAAACCTTTAAAATCTATTTCTATCTATAATCTGTCAATATTTAAACAAATGTTGATGTAAGAGATTATGTGAGCCTGGAGACTGTAAAATACCTTATGACTTTATATAATTATTGGTTAAGTATGAAAGGGATCTTTTACAGGCAATCAGCCGTTATCATAAGAATAAATCCAGACAGTGTGATCAGGACCCGACATGAATGAGGGTCTTGTATCACACTGAAGGAGTTTATTCAGTTATAACAGCCAGCTGTCTGTACATTACCCTGCTTATTAAATGGCTACTTACCTAATAAGTAAGTAATTAAAAATGATATATTGATTCAAATTATTTTATTAGCTAATTACGTTTGGTTTTAAGTTAAGACATGACGTTTAAGAAACCATGCCTTTAAATAACTAAGAATTTCTATTGTGAAGTTAAACTGTTCCATTTTATTAATTATTTGAAGGCCAAGTCCCACTGATGTTCAGTTTTTATAATGTTGAAAGTTTTTTTTTAATGTTGTATTGACTGTGTAATGTATAAAAATATATTTCAACACCTGAGGCACCGCTACAATGAGCTCTATGAACAATACATGACAAAAAAAAGTCCCAGGACACGGGATTTATTTATTTATATTTTTTGGCAAATGTCTAGACATTTTGTTACACCTTTACTTAGTGATTATTTTGACTTATGTCTGTTCTAGAGACATATTACAACTTTTTGATAAAGCTCTAATTGGTTTTCTTTTGGAAATGTTTCAAATTCATACTGAATGTATTTATTACTGTAAAGCATAGTCTGTGTGTCAAAATCGTGATTAAAATGTATATGTCTTTTTCTTTTTGTCCATATCACACAGCCCCAAATGTCAGTTATGTTGCTGTCTATGGGTGCGACTCAGAAAGCCTTTCGAAAAGACTTTGTTAAAGGGGATTATATGAATGTCTTTGATGTGATCACCATATGCAAGTGCAACTTTGCTCACTTACTTCAACTACAGTTGACATCATCTCTTTCAGCTTTCTGTCTTGTTGCCCTGGTCACCTTTCAAAAACCTTCAGAAAGCCTTCATAGTGAAGGTCAAGCTGTGAAAGAAATTTTGACTGTAGAGGAACTGTTGTGATTCGCTTGAACTCTGCATTCACCTGAAAGCAGAATGTTAACAAAAAGAAATTAGAGTAGCAATAAGATATGACTCTCTGTAAGACATATTCAACCAATTTTGGAAATCTAACACAAAGCTCAGTGACATCAAAGAGAGCTGGCCATGTCATCATGAAGTCGCTGATCATAGGGGCACAACGCAGCACTTCTTGTCTCCTAAATGCAAATGTTCTCTGCATTTTAGTTTTAATAGTCTCTCTATTGCTTTTTTTCTTCACATCTGAAAGAAGCGCAATCTCTAGAGTATGGTCGTTCTCTCCAGGGGAATAGGAGGGGCAGTAGTACACTTCACCACTCTTGGGCTTCTTTACATTGTAGGCAGGGCTTTTTTCCATCTGGCTTATGCTTTAAAGAATTTACAGTAACTTCAGGACATCCAAGTTTTCGGGGATGTGTGCGATAGTTAGATCATTTGTACTTAAGGCTCACTTTCCAACTCCCATACCCAGTGTCTGAGCCCTTTTCTGTTAAACATTGATGCTTCTTGATGAGAGCCTCTCCCACTTGTTCAAACTCTCTGTCTGTGACATAGACCTTGTATTGAACAATTTTTTGGACCAACCCCTCAAGACTTCAGCTTTATATCAGGAATAAGCAGTGTTCAATTTTCTCTATAGACACTGTTTGCCTGTTCAAGCTTAAATTCTACATCATATGAAAATGGTGGAATGCAGAACATTTCAGGCCAAGAAGCTTGTGTGGTAGAGGAGAGAGAAGAAATGGATGCAGAGACTTCGGAATGTCCAGGGGCAAAAGTTGAACTGTTCATTGTGACAGCTGAAGTAGCATTCAGAGGTGAGAGGGAGTCAGTCATGTTTATTATTTGTATTGTGTTTTTGTCCTTAATTCATTGAAGTCAAATTCATAAACTGGTTATCAAAAAGAGTGTCCATAAACTGCAGACGAAAGGGGTCCTGTAGCTTACATCGACTCCTAATGGCATCTTCTAGTTCAGTCACAGATTCAGGCAAGCCAGATGGAAAAACCACTCTCTGCCAGCTGCTCTCCCCCAAAATGATTCGAGGAACAGCCGATGTCATTGTCCAGTGCCTCAATAGTGAACTCAATAGTAAAACAATAGTGAACACTCAACACCTGTTTGCATGTTTAGATACAGCACTTTTTAAATGTGGAATAATTTAAGAATTTATACAATATCACTGTAAATCAAAGTAAAAAAATGATTTTGAAGCTATTTTTACTTTTTTATTCCTTACCTTTGCAGCAGACAAAATCTTTTTAACGTTACCATCTGCACATGTCATCATCATTCACATTCATCAGTAAATTCACTGACTTCTACAAGGCTAACTGCCTTTGCTGGGGACTGACTTAGCTAGTAATTTGTCTGAACAGGCTTTGGAATTCCTAATGTACAGCAAATGTCACTGTAAAGAGAGAACGAGCAGAAATTAGTCATAACAACAACAATTAATGATTTTAAGTAACAATTTACTGTAAGTTACTCTTCCAAATTAAAGACGATGCTATTTATAATATTACCCCCTTTTAAGATGTAACTTTTTGGAAAAAGGCTTTTTAATTTTTTCCAAAATTTATGGTAAATATTAGAAAATTAACCAACATTCACTTTAAAAAACAATTTATAGCATACCATAAAATAACCTTTATTGCAGCAGTCATTTATATTAATTATGATATCCATCTCAAAGTGACAACCATGTTAGTTAGCCAACAAAAATTGTATTAACTTAGATGTGAAATCCTAATATTGTAATCTTAAAACCTGCCTGAGAGAGATTTTTGTGAGTTATGGGGCGAGGGCAGGGCTATCGAGTATTCGTTTACTTGATGAAAGAGGTCATTGCACTAAAAACATGCTGTATGTTTAAAGGGGGGGGGGGATTGAAATGCTGCATACTGAGTTTTTGACACTGTTAAAGAGTTGGATTCCCATTCTAAACATGGACAAAGTTTAAAAAATTAAGTTGTACGTTTGAAGGAGTATTTTTGGTCCAAAATACTCCTTCCGGTTTGTCACAAGTTTCAGAAAGTTTTTTTCGAGTATGGCTCTGTGTGACGTTAGATGGAGCGGAATTTCATTATATGGGTCCTGAGACACGTAGAGCGCGTGCTCCTGTATAGCAGAGCACTGAGAGCACAACAGACTTCACTGATCAGAGCGAGAGCGAAATGTCACAAAAGAAGTGTGTTTTTGGTTGCGAGGGCAAGACAACCCTGCACAGATTACCAAAAGAGAAACAGCATTAAGGGACAAGTGGATGGAATTTATTTTTACCGAGCATCAATGGAGTTGTGCAAGTGTTTTTGTTTGTTCCCTGCATTTCGAAGATGCTTGTTTTACAAACAAGACCCAGTTTAACGCTGGATTTGCATATCGTTTATTTCTTAAGGATAATGCAGTCCCAATGAAAAAGGGTCACGATCGTGTGTTGGAACCGCAGGCGGTGAGTAAAACTGCTTCAAATATCTCTGTGTTGTTAACTTAGCTATCGGCGCGTGAGCACATCAAGTAAACAACATGCGATGTTGGCATCAAACTGCACTTTCCACATGTACAGCTTACAAAAAAAAAAAAAAAAGACGACATAAAGTGGAACTTAGTCATTTTTCAAAACCGCTAAGCAAATATATACAGTTTCAGTACATACCACATAGAGACATTGTTGCTGATGCTGCTCTTGTTAAATTTCAGCCTCGGGATCTGATTCTGGATCATAAATAAACAGCTGAATCTGACTGTTAGCCATGGTTTGTTTTGGATGATGTTTTTTTCCTCACGGGAATGTCACAGCTTCCACATGCTCTCAACACAAAAGCCTACTGGCGCTCGTGATTCTTTAGCTCCGCCCACACGTCACGCCTCCAGTCGGTCGTGTTTTTCCGGGAAAAATCGGTACAGACTATCTTTCTCTTATGAATATAATAAAACTAAAGACTTTTTGTAGTTATGTAGGATGCAGTACTACTCTATAGGTACTCAAGATTAACAGGATATTGAGTGAAAACGAGCATTTCACCCCCGCTTTAATCAGGTGACAGATCCATGCGCTATTTCTGATTTCTGTCACTGTGCTTTTGTTACTGTTTCTTCAGGATCTGTGGTGTGTTGTTTTTTTAAATAAATAAAACCTTGTTATAAATAAAATATTGATTAATTTGTCTTTTTGACTGTCTATCAGTAAATAAACACTAGGCTATAAAATAATATAATAAGCCAAGTATTTATAGCCTAGTTTTTTATCCAATTGTGAGTTTGCTGGTATAATAATTGCTTTTCCTAGGCAAACTTGACAAATTGGTCGTATATATGTATACGATGCTTGCTCAAAAAGAACATAATGACATAAATTAAAAGCAAATAACATTTTGAATCCTAAACAAGTAACACTACAGTTCATTTAGTCTAATCTGAACTCAAAAGACATAAATCATACAAAAAGGTAATTTTTGAAGATCAGAATCCACTGTCAAAAACACACACACACACACACACAAAAAAAATTTCAAAGTGATGTCGCTGTCATAGAGACGACTCGTTCTTCCCTAGCCACATTAAAGATTCGAATCATTCAAGAACGACACATCACAAGACACCAAACAAAGAGCTGGTAGGTAGGTAACCTTTATGTATGGTTTAATATGTTTGTATGGTTTTCTCAGATCAATGTTTTTCCCCCGTCAGGCTCTGCTCGCATTGGTCGTGGTTGATTTCAATCAAATGTTCAGTCAACGTTTAATAAAACACTATAAAAGTAAAATACGCTTGGCGCTATCAAACAATAAACAGTCATGGTGATTTGCATATTTTATATCAGTTTATTTTGTGACAGTGACCACATAGCAAGATTGCACCAAATGACAATATGCACAGAATGTTCCATAATAATAATTGTCTGGTGACACGTTACTTGTTAATGCATAAGAGTAAGTCAATTAGATAGTCAGTTAAATTGTCAGGCCTAACTTAGTCATTTACATTTCACGTGTAAAATGAGTGTATTTTTTTTCTCAAATTTAACTTAATGGATATATACAGGGATGACAAAAAAATTAATTAATCAAAAATGTGCTTTATTACTGCATTTGTTTACAAGTAACTTTATTCAAGTTAAAAAATAATAAAATCAATAGGATTTACGTAATATACTGTAGAATGTAGATTTTTTTGTTGTTGTTGTTGTTCTTTTTGGTCACTGGCGGCCACCCCATTTGGAGGCAGTGCCCCAGCATGCCCCCCCCCCCCCCCCCCCCCCGAAAATGCTCTAGCCCCTGCTGTTGTTCTTTCCCTTACATGCCACCATTTGCCACCTGCACTTGTTAGGTGATCTGCTGATGATTACTGGTGTGTATTTGGCTTTGCTGCTAGGTAACATGGCCCCATGGCTTGAGTTTCAGGTTTTGTGTAGTCATCATTACATCCTCATACAGGAAGAGATACTGAGATGATTTCAAGCATCCATCCTCCATTCTTGATGTGTCCATTTATTGTTGTACTGGAACACAAATGTACGAAATCTTAATGTTTCTGATCGGAACTACACCCTATTGCTACACAGACTACAATGTGAACACTATAGGACAAAATTACCTTACAGACACCTGTACCCCTCAGCTGTTCTTTCCACCTCAGTGCTCACAAATAGAGTACTCAAACTCACACCATATTAACCTTCCTCCCACAGTCCGGGACCACCCTGAAATGATCCATGGGAAAGCTTTTAGTTCAGTTTGTTTACTTATTAAGAAAGTTAGATTACAATTTTGTGGCAGGAAGTGTTTATGAACCAAAGATATATGTACAAGGAAATGTACATGTTTCTCAAATTCCATTTGTAAAAACAGATGAGAAAAATCATATAAATAATAAAGAAATGCAAATTACAATTTAAATCATACACAGTTTGATGGTTCAAAAAGATAATATTTAATAGTGAACATATAGTGAACACAAAGTCAAATTGTCTGTTAAAATACATAAAAAAATCAAACATAACATCTTAGTGCAACTAGTCCAAAAAAAAAAAAAAAACGTAAAAAAAACACATACGCTTAATACACCTCAGTTAACTAAAAATGATGATTCGTTGAGATTTCAGCTGAACGTAGGAGACCTAATTTGCATTTTCACAGCAATTACAAAAGGCCATTTCTCACTGTCAGTGTCATTACATTCTGAACAGCCAACATCGTACTTACATGGAGACCGAAGTCATCAAACATGTTTCTCCACGATGGAGAATGTGTGGCATATTTTCAGAAAATGATGCCTGTGCACTGAGCACTGCAACACTGAGTTCAGAGTTGTCCTTTGTTTGTTTCACACATAGTCTCTTCTGTCATAGCCTCCTCCACCGGTTGAGCGAGACCCAGGATACGGCATCCTAGATGGGCTCGATTTTTTCCTCACTGGAGGGCAGGAGCAACAGAGCAATGATCCCCCCAAAATCAGGAGCGCAGCTGCTGCCCAGCCGATGTAGAGCGCTGCTCCCATCTCCCGTCTCCGAGCGTCAGGAAGCAAAGGGTTGTAAAAGTCCCTGATGATGCTGTTTGCAGACCAGGACACAGGAATCAGCTGCATAAGCCCAGCTATGATAAACAGCACACCTCCTAGGATCATGACTTTAGCTTTGGACGACTCGTCTTCAATACAGTTAGTGCACTTCGCTCCTCCGATGGACACCAGTACAGCCAGGACGGTCAGAAGGATGGATATGACAGTCAGAGCTCGAGCCGCTTGAAGATCCTGAGAGAGAGCCAGCATGGAGTCATAAACTTTACACTGCATCTGTCCGGTGCTCTGAACCACGCAGGACATCCACAGGCCATCCCAGATAATCTGAGCCGTCACGATGTTGGATCCGATGAAGGCTGTGACCCTCCACGTGGGGAGAGTACAAGCCAAGATGGCCAAAAGCCAGCCCAGAACACATGAGATGATACCTATTAGCTCCAGGCCAAAAGACATGTCTTCTTAAAGGATCTGTGGCAGTTATACAATGCCTGAGATGCTGTTAAAATAACTGGACAGCTGTGAGGGAACCTGCAGTATAAGCCGAATTTCAGCCAATACCTCTCAGCAAACAGAGTGTATCTGTGAGAAAACAAGTGTCCTTTATACCTCAGATCAGGTAGATAGGAGGAGTCTGTGAGGAAGGAGACATTACACAAAGGAAGGGCAAGTTACACCAGAACAAAAACTGCCCTCCATTACTGGACAGTTTTGGGAATTAAGAACAAAACATAGCTTCTTTGCACATCAATAGAGGCTGTCCATGCTTGTGCACAATGACATTAATTTATTTTAGAAAGATAAGATGTAAGATGTTCTTTTGAAAGGAGGAGTCATTTTACTGTACTCCCCGCAATGACCTCTTTTTAAGTTAAGAAATTATTTCAGTTATTGTCATCCGTGAAAAGGTTATGTTTATACTGAGCTCTGTTAGTATGTAACTATAGAAATCACTCATTGCTGACAATTATTGCCATTTTTGGTTGGAAAACAAACAGTAGCAAAGTTCATAGTGTTTTGGTTGCTGCTGTGCATTGTGGACTTTTCTTAAATTAAGCACATTTTTCAGCACCTATTTTTTTTTCCCAAATGTTTCAAGTTGTTTTAATTAATAGCATGAATATGGGTTAAGTATGGTTGGGAGGGTTACTGCAAAAAAAAAAAAAAAAAAGTTCTTAGCAATGCATATTACTAATCAAAAATTAAGTTTTCATATATTTATGGTAGGAAGTTTAAAAAATATCTTCATGGATCATGGTCTTTATTTAATATCTTAATGATTTTTGGCATTAAAGACAAATCAATAATTTTGGACCATACAATGTTTATTTGGCTATTGCTAAAAATATACCCCAGAGAGACTGCTTTTGTACTCCAGGGTCATATATGTAAATAAAATCAAGATACTCTAAAATACTTACTTAAAGTAATGTTCTAAGTATCAAATATTAAATATTGTAACATTTTAAGAAAAAAGGGACACTGGCCCTTCAAATACTCTAATCAGGGTTTATACAGACACTGTGTAATGAAATTCCAGAATTTCTACCAATTTCATTGAATACTTCTTTAGAGACTGATATTAATTTACTGTGTCTCAGACATCTGTTGCATTAGGCTAGGTTCAGCATGTTGCTATGGTAAATACACAAGGAGAATTCACAGCAAGATCTTAGTTGCTGGATAAACAGTTTCATAGATATACATTCTAGCATTTTATAGCTCATTTTAGAAACTTTCTGATTTTAAATTTTTTACATAGCTGCAGTAAAATTTACACTCACCTGATGCATCTTTCTGATGAGAGTATGATTTGCATATTTTACTCTTTGAACTTTGAGCATTTAATATTTTGCTTTGAATGGACTGATTATGTAATCGACATAATACATATTTTGACTAGTAAACCAGAACAAACTATGGAGCCTCGCACATGACATACTTTACAAGAAAAAATAAATAAATTGTGTGTGTGTGTGTGCGTGCATAATTTAGCAAATCAAGTGAACAAATTAGTCAATTGTGTGCACAATTTATAAAATTCAGGAAACAAAATAGTAAATCGTGCACACAATGTAGCGCACAATTTTTTCCTGCATGTCATGTGTGGTGCACTGTAAAAACTCTTTTTTTTTTTTTTTTTTTTAGAATTTAATTATATTATTATTATTTTTTACAAATGTACTGCATTTTAAATATGCTCATAAAAAAAGATGCTTTTTTTATGAATTGAAGCAAAAAATTTGTAATCATGTAAATTATATCTGTCATAAAAATAAAATAAATGTAGTGACCTAAACTTGTATAACATTAATATTAGGCTACAATATTTTTATTTTATTCGTTTATTTATTCTTTTTTTTTTTTTTTTACACTACAACATTTTCAGCCAGAAAATGTAAACTTTTTGATGCATTGTGCCCGTTCGTTTACACAACAAATGCGTTTTGGGGACTGAAAATGCATATTTTTTAAACGGTTTAAAAGTGCAAGTTTTTTAAAACACAGTTTTTTTGGCCATTTTTGTGGATATGTGTAAACGCAAATCATTTTGAAATCATAGTCGTGTATACGTGAAACTTTTTTCTGTTTTTCACTACATCGTTGCTGTGTAAATATAGCCTTGGATCCTCTCCTGGTTTTCTGAGTCAACCAAGCATCAGAAATTCAAAGCACAGGGGAGCTATGAGAAAAACAGACATCCACACTGTTTTGATGAAATCTTAAGTTGGAAATGCACATTTTTGAGCATGTGTTTCAAAATGCATGTTTTTAAATGTTTATTAATGATGCCATTATCTTATCAGTGAATTTGAGAAAATTGTGATGTCATGCATGTGTGTATTACGTGTTCAGTCTGTAGTGTAGTGTTTCTTTACAAAGTGACATCACCATCTACTATCGCCTGACATGAATAATACACCATTTTTGGTAACACTTCAGATTGGGTAACACTAGTCACCATTAACTAGTTTCTTATTAACATGCATATCACTTCCTCAGTCAAAGGCTCTTTAAAAAAAAAAAAAAAACATATTTTCTTACAACACTTTCTTACCTTTGGATGTTCTCAAAGGCTTATAAGCAGGTTCAAGCTCTTCTGTGTTTTTATTTCATTCTGTGAACCATGCCTCATCTTCATCCATAAAATAGGCCTATTTTATATAGATTAGGGCCCTGACAAAGACAAGATTATTGTGCAAAGAGGGAGTAAACCTTGAAAACAGGTGAATAACTAGGCCTAGTGATGGCTGATTCAACTTTGAGGCTATGAAAGTTTCTTTTATCTCTGTGTTCTTCATAGTTTTCCATAGACAACTCAACAAAGATGGCACAGTATGTTCATTCAGTGTATTTTCAAATACATTTCTGAAATGAATCGGTTTAATGTTAACTCTTTCCCCACTGCTGACAGAATTTTCTGCCAATCCATGTTTGCACTGTTAGACAGTAGGGGCGCTATTTGCATCTAAAAACAAGCGAAAAATAAGCATAAAACACACTATAGAAGCAATGATTATGCATTAGCTAACATGATCATCAAACATTACATACAAAACAAAACTGTCTAAGGATACCGAAATAAATGTGAGAAAGTGGTTTATGGTTGTGAAGCTTTGGGTTGTTCTACTCCATGTTTTGATCATCATTCTCAATCTGATCTGGATATAGACTTTTATTATTTTTTTAAAACATGATTTTCTCAGGTTTTTGTTTAAAATGTTGCTTTTATTTGATTAAAAATTGCAGGAAGGTAGTTTATTTATTTTAGGCAGAGGCTCTGTTCTTTCATTTAACATAATGCATGTTCATATAGTCATATAATAAAATATTCTGGATGCCAGTAAATGTTTGTGAAAATTATAACAAATGCTGAAAATAGCTTGCAACTTCAAAAAAAAAAAAAAAAAGTGGGGCAAGAGTTATTAAATTAAATTAATTAGGACCCAAAGACCATGGAGCATAAAAACAAATTAATTAATTTGTGTTTATTTTTTTAATTAGTGAATGTGTATTAAAATTAATGTGGCACACTTAAACTACAAATCTTAATAGAACATGGACTCACATAGATACATGTAATGAAAAGTTTACAAAAACACTGAAATTTTAGTTATCTGTAACACAATACTAAAAACCACAATATCAATATCAATGCACATTTGACAGGAACATACTTTTGCATGTGCTTATTTTTAGTAATAATATAATACTTGCAATTCTTCGAAACGGCTTGCATAAACTTGGTAACAAAAGAAATGGCAAAAGAGTTCTGACTCGCTGTACAGAAACACACACTGTCTTGTGCTGTATCATCATGTTCAGAGATTCAGAGTTGCAACACAAAAAGAGTACATTTGTTCACACATAGTTTTGTTTGTCAAAGCCAGCGGGTGGTACAGATCGTGCAGAGGAGTACACCATCCTGCTGGGTGGACCGTACCTATTCCCCTCCTGCGGGGGGCAGCTGCAGCAGAGAATCCCCCCGCCAATCAGCAGAAGGGCGCTACATGCCCATCCCAGGTAAAGAGACGCACCTATCTCCCTCTTTTGTGCCTCTATGATTAAGGGGTTGTAGAAGGATCTGATGATACTGTGAGCAGACCAGCACACAGGGATCAGTTGCATGACCGCAGCGCAGATGAAGGTGACTCCAGCGGTGATCATCACTCTGGCTTTGGCCCGCTCCTCCTCTAGGCATTTAGTGCACTTGGCCCCCACAACGGAGAGCAGGAGTCCCAGTACTCCCATCACAATGGCTATCACACACAGAGCCCTGGCCGCCTGCAGGTCTGAGCTGAGCGCTAGCATGGAGTCGTAGACTTTGCACTGCATCTGGCCAGTGCTTTGCACTACACAGTTCATCCAGATTCCCTCCCATATGGTCTGCGCCGTTACGATGTTCACGCCGATGAAAGCCGTGACTTTCCACATAGGCAAAGCGCAAGACACGATGCCTACAATCCAACCGAACACAGCTAGGGTGACCCCTAATATTTCCAACCCCAGAGCTGCCATTCTGTTTTATACAAGAATGTGCTGTGAAATGAATTACATTCACCAAGGAAAGCCTTTCAGGACAATGGCTCTTCCTTTATAACGCAACGAGGAGTTATAACAAGGTGGAGTTATGTTGGAAAAAAGACTCAAGGGATTGGCTAAACTTTGAGTAAGCTTAACCTTGGCATGGAAACGGTTCGTTTAATGATTTAGCTCTCTTCATCTGGTATTTCCCACTCTGTGACCAAATGGGGGATAGATAACAAAAGCCAAAAGGGAACTGGTTAAAGGATAACCAGCATGACCACAGGCTTTTGAGCCAAACTTTCAGTGGTTGTATGCTTTAGAAAAGGGATACCACAAGAACAAACTTAATTTGTTTGGATTATATGAGCAGAAATTGATTTGAAAGTGATGACTGAACTGATCCATCACCTGAGGTGGAACAGTAAAGTCACTGAATGCTGAGAGACAACCAAGACAAAATCAATGATGCCTGACAGTGTGACTTTAGCTGCTATCAGCAGTCCACGATTCATCAACTCTAAGCTAAACAGCATCGGGCACTATTAACTCTCTATCTCTTTCTCTCACACACACACACACACACACACGCTATACACACACTTACTCTGTAATCAGTCATGTGTAGGTATGTGAAGCCTGGTGACCTTGCGTCAGCCTTTGCAGTGTTGTTGGAGCATGTGGAACAAGTGGAATAAGCATCTTCTACTTCTATTTACAGTACATCAAATTAGATGCATTTGTTGTATGTATTTTTTAACTTGCATGAACAGTAAACAAAATGTTGTTATAGCACCATGTTTAATGACTTCAAGGCAGAAGTAGGTTAGCATATTTACCTTCCAGAGCTTTACATATTTCCTAATTATTGAACACTTTGAGAAAGAGTTGCAGTTTGTAATTATAGAGGGATCTACTATATAGCAGGTGCTTTTATCTGCACCCTTGCAAGTCTCAGTTTCGCTTTCTTGACTAAAGCACTGGGCACAAAGAGGTTTTGAGATTTTCTAGAACAACCAGAGCATTGTCTCCATTCACGGCTGGGCTGACATGAAGAGGATCGTTTATATTTGTGGTTGACCTTTAAGAGCAGGATTGATTTCAAATAATAATAAAGGGCACCCTTTTACTAGAATTTATTTATTTATTAATTATTTTATTATTATTAAATTGATTTATTCTAGTTTCTGAGTCTCATAAGTTTTATTATTATTATTATTATTATTATTATTATTATGTTATTTAATGCCTGTCTAAATAAAATCAGGTACAATTAATGCATAATTAATGAAACTAAAATTAATAAATATTTCTGATTCTGAAACTGACTTTATTTTCCACTTAAGACACTGCAATAACTATAATTAACTAAGTAACATGTCAGCTAACCTGTTTTAGTGACTGTCTGCATCATGTCTGGTAACACTTTTATTTTGATGGACATTCTACGGACTGTAAAAAACTCTGCAACTACTTGTCAGCTTATTCTACTAACCCTAACCTAACAGTTACCTAAACTCTAATGAATATTAGTTGACATGCAGTTGCAAAGTTACTTGTAGATAGAAGAATGTTTAAAATGGACACAAAATTAACTGTAACCATTCATTTAGCAATTTTAGTGGAAAATGGCATTTAATATCACCACTTAAGAACTACTGATTATTCAACTATTAGCTGATTGTGAAACAAACAAGAACAGAGGATAAAATGACAAAATTACTTCTTGCAACAATATGAAATGCATTCAAATGAAAACAAAAACGATAATCTTATATCTGCTATGTTGGTAATCAAAGTTCAGCATCAGTCATGTATTCGTTTTGACGTTTCAACGCTTGTTGCCATCATTTAGCAGACTTGTTTGCTTTTCTCTCAAGGTCCTTCATGTGCACGGAGTCAAACCTCTCAGACATAGTCTTTCCTGTCATATCCATTCACAGACATAGATTTGACCCCTGAGTAGTCCACTCTCGTCGGCACGGCATTGCTCTGCGCTTTCGAGCAGCAGGAACAAGACATAATGCCTCCACCTACGATCAGCAGGCAGGAGGCACCCCATCCGAAGTACAGCGAGTTCCCAAACTCCCTCTTCTGCGTCTCCTCTAGAAGCGGGTTGTGGAAATCCAGGATGATGCCGTTAGCCGTCCAACACACAGCTACTAGCAGCATCAGTCCACACATTATAAACGTCACCCCGGCTGCCAGCATGATGCGTGGCTTGTTAGCAGCATCTGATGTGCAGTTGGTGCACTTGGCCCCAGCCACAGCCAGAGTCATGCCCACCACACCGAGCAGTATACTCACGACTATCAGAGCGCGCGCAGCCTGCAGGTCATCGGGAAGCCCCAGCATGGAGTCGTAGATGCGGCAGTGCATCTGTCCTGTGCTCTGCACCGCGCAGCTCATCCACAAACCTTCCCATACGATCTGCGTGATGACGATGTTCTGGCCTATGTACGCCGCTACTCTCCACATGGGCAGACAGCAGGCCACCATCCCCCCGAGCCACCCGGCCACGGTCAGGATCATCCCCAGGATCTCCAGGCCGGCTGAAGCCATCGCTCTTCACTCCTCTGTTCGCTTTCACAGACCGTGGTGCTCAGGATCCAGGATTAGCTCTGATATTAGAGCTGTCCTCAAACTTGAAGACTTGCTTAAATGAAGAAACGGTGAAAGAGGGAGGGAGAGAGAGATACAGTTTCTACCTTCTTTATTCTGCTAAGGGAAGATGGAAGGTGGAGTCTTAGATGGCATCGTGTTTTGTGTGGTACAAGAGAGACTGAGGCTTTTTCTAGCACTTTTCTTGTAACGGTTAGCAGTATTAAAATTATCCACTCAAATGCTTCATATCTGAATTGTTTATTTTAGTTTAGTTTTTTTAATGACACACCACAACGAGGAAGAATAGCAGCATGTTTCATACTTGTCCTTAATAAAAAAAAAAAAAGAAGGAAGCTTATTCAAAAGTTAACTTTTTAGTTAGTAATGCACTAAAACAAACAAACATAGCATTTCTTTCTCCTTTACTTGTTCAGCCACAGTAATTATATGGTTCAGATTTCAGTCGGGTTGATCTTTCAGCACCTGCCTGCCTTGGCATCATATAAAAGTAGGATTTTTTGTCCCACATTAACATAAAACTCCTCTAGTGTCTCATGTGTCCTTGAGAAAATCTGCTGAATCACTCCTCTTTCAGTAGAGACAATTCACTTCTTTGTTTTCAGTAGTAATCATAGGTATCCAGAGTTTATGGAAAATGTGTTTCTAGCACACTTACAGTTTCCATTTGTTTGCACAGAAATGGAAATTGGACAAGGATTAATGTAGAATTAATTAAATTAATAAGCTTTGCACAGTTACATAATTTGGTTTACTCATTTATCTGAAATGACATATACTGGTTTCATTCTGTTCTGTGTGATTCTGGTCATTTCAGTGAATTTAATCACTACCCAAGACTAAAGAAAATTTATAATTTAATAATTTGATAATTTAATCATTACTTAATAATAATTTTTTTGTGTTTTCTATGGGTCAAAAAAGACAAAAACTCCAATAAATACTCATACATGTAACTCATTCTATATTATATTGTCTTTAGAAGCCATAGCTTTGAAACTACAGCTGTATTGAATACCTTGATCAAAACACAGGTGAAGAAGAAGATATTTAGTGGACAGAGATCATGAGAGGGATCAGAAGAGAAGCAATATCAGAGTTTTAGATTTAAAAAAAGCATACTAAAATGAATTTTTTATTAGTATTATTATTTCCAACAAAAGCCCAGACAGCAACATAGTGTTGGCCCAGATCTGGCCCACATCTGGCCCACGTGTCTGATTGCACTGTATCATGATCTTAAGCCCACAAATATATATAATGTACTGTTTTTGTCAAATGTAAAAGCCATTTCACATTAAAAGTGAGATGAATAAATGTCAGGCTGAAGGAACTGTACATTCACATCTGTACAGTAGAGGGTGCAGCTCAAACAAACCTTTCAGCTGTGCTGCTATTCTGGATTGCATGTAGAATAGGATACAGAAAAAGAAATTTCAACACATTCTTCAGCAAGAAAAAAAAGAAAAAAATGCATCATTAAGTTGGATCATTGAAGATCAGCAGCAAAAAAAACACTGATTAAAAGGGGGGTGAAATGCTCATTTTCATTCAATATCCTGTTAATCTTGAGTACCTAGAGTAGTACTGCATCCTTCATAACTCCAAAAAGTCTTTAGTTTTATTATATTCATAAGAGAAAGATAGTCTGTACTGATTTTTCCCGGAAAAACACGACCGGCTGGAGGCGTGACGTGTGGGCGGAGCTAAAGAATCACGAGCGCGAGTAAGCTTTTGCGTTGAGAGCGTTTGGAAGCTGTGACATTCCCGTGAGGAAAAAAACATCATCCAAAACAAACCATGGCTAACAGTCAGTTTCAGCCTATATTTATGATCCAGAATCAGATCCAGAGGCTGAAATTTAAGAAGAGCAGCATCAGCAACGACGTCTCTATGTGGTATGTACTGAAACTGTATATATTTGCTTAGCGGTTTTGGAAAATGACTAAGTTCCACTTTATGTCGTCTTTTTTTTTTTTTAAGCTGTACATGTGGAAAGTGCAGTTTGATGACAACATCGCATGTTGTTTACTTGATGTGCTTACGCGCCGATAGCTAAGTTAACAACACAGAGATATTTGAAGCAGTTTTACTCACCGCCTGCGGTTCCAACACACGATCGTGACCCTTTTTCGTTGGGACTGCAATATCCTTAAGAAATAAACGTTTTACTTTGTAAAACAAGCATCTTCGAAATGCAGGGAACAAACAAAAACACTTGCACAACTCCGTCGATGCTCTGTAAAAATAAACTCCATCCACTGGTCCCTTAATGCTGTTTTTTCTTTGGTAATCTGTGCAGGGTTGTCTTGCCCTCGCAACCAAAAACACACTTCTTTTGTGACATTTCGCGACGCTCTCGCTCTGATCAGTGAAGTCTGTTGTGCTCTCAGTGCTCTGCTATACGGGAGCGCATGCTCTTCCGGCAGAAGTGCCTTAGGACCCATATAAGGAAATTCCTCTCCATCTAACGTCACACAGAGCCATACTCGAAAAAAACTTTCCGAAACTTGTGACAAACCGGAAGGAGTATTTTGGAACAAAAATACTTCTTCAAACGTACAACTTAATTTTTGAAACTTTGTCCATGTTTAGCATGGGAATCCAACTCTTTAACAGTGTAAAAAACTCAGTATGCATGAAATAGCATTTCACCCCCCCCCCCCCCCCCCCTTTAATAAAATTGGATTAAATACAAAATGCATACTTGTCCTACAATAATTAAATATATTAAATATCATGCGTTACTTATTTGAAAAAAGAACTATTTACTTGAAAGAAAAGTATTCTTATTATATACATTTACATTTTACATTTAATAATTTGGCAGACACCTTTATCCAAAGTAACTTACAAATAACTTATTAAATATATAACTTGCATTACAAATATGTTACCCACCAACAAAACAGCAATGTTGCAAAGAGTCATGTTTATGATTACTGACCTTTCTCAAGAAGGTTTACATTTAAAGAATGTTAAAGGACACTTTCAGCCCAGTGTCTGAATGTTATCCACTAAGCCATAGTGTTGTGATCCAATACGGACCTCTATTAAACCGATAGTTCACCCAAAAATTAAAATTATGTCATTAATAACTCACCCCATGTCGTTCCAAAACCCGTGAGACCTCCGTTAATCTTCGGAACACAGTTTAAGATATTTTAGATTTAGTCCGAGAGCTCTCAGTCCCTCCATTGAAGCTGTGTGTACGGTCTACTGTCCATGTCCAGAAAGGTAAGAAAAACATTTTCAAAGTAGTCCATGTGACATCAGAGTGTCAGTTAGAATTTGTTGAAGCATCGAAAATACATTTTGGTCCAAAAATAGCAAAAACTACGACTTTATTCAGCATTGTCTTCATGTCTGTTGTGAGAGAGCTCAAACTGCAGTTTAGTGATATCCGGTTCACGAACGAATCACTCGATGTAACCGGATCTTCTTGAACCAGTTCACCAAATCGAACTGAATCGTTTGAAACGGCTCGCATCTCCAATAAACATTAATCCACAAATGACTTAAACTGTTAACTTTTTTAATCTGGCTGACACTCCCTCTGAGTTAAAACAAACCAATATCCCGGAGTAATTCATTTACTCAAACAGTACACTGACTGAACTGCTGTGAAGAGAGAACTGAAGATGAACACCGAGCCGAGCCAGATAACGAATGAACGATTGACTCGTTCTCGAGTCAAGAACCGGTTGCATCGGTTTTCGGATCACCAGTAGTGATGGGGAGTTCGGTTCTTTTCTGTGAATTGGTTCTTCCGGACAGTTCGATTCAATAAACCGGTTGAAGAAAACGGTTCACCGGTTCTTTTGCGCTCTACGTAATGGCGTCATTTGCGATGATTGCCCTTGATTCAAGCCTTCGGTTTACCCGCGCTCATAACACTAGCACATAATCAGTTCAGAATCAATCACCAAAAGAATCAGTTCAGTTCAGACGCTTTGTGTGTTGGTCTGCTTCACGCTGAATCACACATGCGCAGTATCATCAGCTCCTCGGTTCTCGAATCAGACGCGTCTGACAGAAATGGTTCTTGACTCGAGAACGAGTCAATGTTTTGTTCGTTATCTGGCTCGGCTCGGTGTTCATCTTCAGTTCTCTCTTCACAGCAGTTCAGTCAGTGTACTGTTTGAGTACATGAATTACTCCGGGATATTGGTTTGTTTGAACCCAGAGGGAGTGTCAGCCACATTAAAAAAGTTAACAGCTTAATTCATTTGTGGATTAATGCGCATTGGAGATGCGAACCGTTTAAAATGATTCAGTTCGATTTGGTGACCTGGTTCAAGAAGATCCAGTTACATCGAGTGATTCGTTCGTGAACCGGATATCACTATACTGTTGTTTTGAACTCTCTCTCACAACAGACCCAGAAGAGAAGACAATGCTGAATAAAGTTGTAGTTTTTGCTATTTTTGGACCAAAATGTATTTTTCTATGCTTCAACAAATTCTAACTGACACTCTGATGTCACATGGACTACTTTGATGATGTTTTTCTTACCTTTCTGGACATGGACAGTATACCGTACACACAGCTTCAATGGAGGGACTGAGAGCTCTCGGACTAAATCTAAAATATCTTAAACTGTGTCTGAAGATAAACGGAGGTCTCACGGGTTTGGAACGACATGAGGGTGAGTTATTAATGACATAATTTTCGTTTTTCAATGAACTAAACCTAATGAACAAAAGTCCTCCTGCAGTGCATCTGTATGATCTCATAAGAAATATAATCAGAAAAGCATCAATAGACAGTTTCTTAGCTCCATAAGGTGCAAACATTGCTCCAAAATACAATGCTTTAATATCATTTTTTAAACTGATATTTCTTGAAGTCAAATGACTTGTCAGATCTCAGGATCATGGGCTATGGGAAGCTTTGGACTAGTTTGATTCATTCGCAGAACTGAATTCCACCAATTAAAGATATTAAAGCAATAAGCACCAAGAAACTGTGGTTTACAGTGAATTTATAACAGCTAAGGGGTGTTGCTAGGTGGGACGTGAAGCTGTTATAAATTCTTTTATTGCTTTTGTAAAACGGTTATTCCATGTACATAGTAAAGTTTCACAAAATAAAACAGAGCAAATTAAGTGTAATAACATTAATAAAAACAGTATTCTTCCACCAAACAATGTAGTTCCTCAGAAACAGTTGTGGTTCCAACAAAGAGGTTGCTGAGCAACACACAAACATAAACAAAGGTCCTTTTCTATCTCCCTACACCTAAACCTACCCCACATAGAAACCTTTCTGCATTTTTAGATTTTCAGAAAACTCATTCTGTGTGATTTATAAGCTTCTTTCCTCAGGGGACCTCAAAAATTTCCACATTTACTGGTATTGCTATCCTTGTGGGGATATTTGGTGCACACACACACACACACACACACACACACAAGTGTACAACTTTCAGGACCACACGTGTATCAAAAGTGAAGGGATATGAAATTAGTGTGTAATGTAAAATTTGGGATTATATTCTTAAACACCAATTAATTAATTCAGAAGAATTAAACAGGTGAGCATTGGCCTAAAATAACTAAATAAATAAAATAAATAAGTGACATAAGAGTGACGTGAGGTCTCTCTCTAGGTTGTTATGTTTACAATATTACACTGCCTTTTACTTATATATACCAGCCTTTAAGTTATGTGCAGCTTTGTGGTGTTTTGCTGTGGAAGTGTGAACCTGTTCCACCATAGTTTCTCATGATCAGTACAGATCATTAATCAGGCCTTTAAAGCTTGCTGCCTCAGACTGGGAGCGAAACAGGTGCAATGGATATTTTTGCTCAGTACCTATTAGTATACAATTTACCTTTTTTTAACAGTAGACCACCCCCAGCAGGCACCGGACGTCAATATAACGTCATGCTGACATTGGATCCCAACGTTGGTCAGACGTTGTAATTTGGTTGAAAATGAAAATCGGGTTGACGACAGAACCCAACGTCATATTGACGTCGATCTCCAACGTTGGTCAGACGTTGAATTTTGGATGAAAATGAAAATCTGGTTGACGTCAGAACCCAACGTCAGGCTGACGTCGATCTCCAACGTTGATCAGACGTTGAATTTTGGATGAAAATGAAAATCTGGTTGACGTCAGAACCCAACGTCAGACTGACGTCGATTTCTAACGTTGGTCAGACGTTGAATTTTGGATGAAAATGAAAATCTGGTTGACGTCAGAAACCAACGTCAGACTGACGTCGATTTCTAACGTTGGTCAGACGTTGAATTTTGGATGAAAATGAAAATCTGGTTGACGTTAGAACCCAACGTCAGGATGACGTCGATCTCCAACGTTGGTCAGACGTTGAATTTTGGATGAAAATGAAAATCTGGTTGACGTCAGAACCCAACGTCAGACTGACGTCGATTTCTAACGCTGGTCAGACGTTGAATTTTGGATGAAAATGAAAATCTGGTTGACGTCAGAACCCAACGTCAGACTGACGTCGATCTCTAACGTTGGTCAGACGTTGAATTTTGGATGAAAATGAAAATCTGGTTGACGTCAGAACCCAACGTCAGGATGACGTCGATCTCCAACGTTGGTCAGACGTTGAATTTTGGATGAAAATGAAAATCTGGTTGACGTCAAAACCCAACGTCAGGCTGACGTTGATTTCTAACGTTGGTTAGACGTTGCATTTTGGATGAAAATGAAAATCTGGTTGACGTCAGAACCCAACGTCAAGCTGACGTCGATTTCTAACGTTGGTTAGACGTTGCATTTTGGATGAAAATGAAAATCTGGTTGACGTCAGAACCCAACGTCAGGCTGACGTCGATTTCTAACGTTGGTTAGACGTTGCATTTTGGATGAAAATGAAAATCTGGTTGACGTCAGAACCCAACGTCAGGCTGACGTCGATCTCCAACGTTGGTCAGACGTTGCATTTTGGATGAAAATGAAAATCTGGTTGACGTCAGAACCCAACGTCAGGCTGACGTCGATCTCCAACGTTGGTCAGACGTTGAATTTTGGATGAAAATGAAAATCTGGTTGACGTCAGAACCCAACGTCAGGCTGACGCCGATTTCTAACGTTGGTTAGACGTTGCATTTTGGATGAAAATGAAAATCTGGTTTAGGTCAGAACCCAACATCAGGCTGACGTCGATCTCTAACGTTGGTCAGACGTTGCATTTTGGATGAAAATGAAAATCTGGTTGACGTCCGAACCCAACGTCAGACTGACGTCAGTCTGCTACGTTGGTCAGACGTTGCATTTCGGATGAAAATCTGGTTGACGTCCGAACCCAAGGTCAGACTGACGTCAGTCTGCTACGTTGGTCAGACGTTGCATTTCGGATGAAAATCTGGTTGACGTCAGAACCCAACATCAGACTGACGTCAATCTCCAACGTTAGTCAGATATTGCATTTTGGATCAAAATGAAAATCTGGTTGACGTCTGAACCCAACGTCAGACTGACGTCAGTCTGCTACGTTGGTCAGACGTTGCATTTCGGATGAAAATCTGGTTGACGTCAGAACCCAACGTCAGACAGACGTCAATCTCCAACGTTAGTCAGATATTGCATTTTGGATCAAAATGAAAATCTGGTTGACGTCTGAACCCAACGTCAGACTGACGTCAGTCTGCTATGTTGGTCAGACGTTGCATTTTGGATGAAAATGAAAATCTTTTTGACGTCAGAATCTAACGTCAGACTGTCTGAAAATGGAATACACAAATGTTTTGTGGTTTTATCAGAAAAATGACTAAGAGATGAACTGGATTATAACAAATATGATTTATTTATTCACATGTTGTATCATTTACATTTAACATGGAACAGAACATTTACAAAATAATTACATTTTAACATCAACATTATTGGAACTGAATAGTTTTGAAAACATACATTTTATTAACATCTTTCTTTTTTTCCTGCCACCTCCACCCACCCTGTCTGGTGCACAGTAATGTCGCAAGGGCTGTGCAAAGCGTGCAACTTCACTAGACCTCACACCTCTAGAGGGCCTCGCTCCTGGCCTGCATTTTATGTCCTTTATATCTCATTTTTATTACTATTTTTTCCACCCATCTTGTCCTTGGGTAGACTAAAATAGTCATAGCGGATAGACAGTACAAGACTCTAAGTATAAGAATGAGTAAAGCTGTTTGTTGATAGGACGACAAAAAGTTATAAAGTTTAACTTTTAAATGGTCTAGAGCCCTGCATTTCACCCTGACTTTTTTTACACTCCAGGCCGGGTTTCGGGCCAATTTCCACATCATAGTTCAGATGCGGGCTGTCCTTAGGCCTGTTTAAGGCTTCTCCTTATTTTTATATTTAAGACATCCATCAATTAGTGATGAAAAAATTGCCGCACTGAGGGAAACAACACGAGACCGTGCTAACATGACTGTCAATAGCGGCTTAACAGTGTTAAGTGTCCCGCAGCATGACAGTGTTCTGCTTTTAAATGCACGCAATAGGCTTAAGCTTGACATAAAGCATCTTCAAAAAATTATTACCATAAATGAGTCATGGGGTAAATAGGAATGAGATTGAATTATTTACTAATAAATAGTTTTCTGAGTTGGTGTAGCAAGGATGATGTTGCTAATCCTGACTCGCCAACTCTTAATTTTACAAGCCTTAAGAGAAAAGTTAATCTTTATGGATTATCTTTATAATGAATGAGTTCTTGTTTCTGATGTGTTGTATTTTGTTAAGTAGTCATTTAAAGTTTTCTATAGATATATTTGTCACGTCCGTGAGTCATGTATTCACTGAGCTTTGGTTCATTTTTGTTAAGTGCTCCTGTTCAAGACGAGACGGTAGAAAGCGCATCATGACTATTTTCTTTTTTTTTTTTATAAAAGCACAACGATTTGTTGATAATGTGATTGCACACAAATAAAAGTAGACAATTTACAGTTACGAATGATGTATTACTCTTACCTTTATGAGCAAAAATTACTGCATATCCACTGAAAAAAATGCAAGTGATTGCACTGGCCAGCACGCTTTTGCTTGCACTCTCCGCACAAACTACTGGATATAGCGCACATTTATCTAGGTTTAATTCTTAAACATACTTGAACTGTTTTATATATCTATAGATTTTATTTTAGGCAAGTCGTGATGATTTAAGAAGGCTAAACTGATCCATAGGTTCACTGTCTGGCACTGGCCGCTTGGCCATTAAAAAAAAAATCTAGGTCTAGGGATAGGGCTTAAATTTGAGGTCCGTGCAAGGCTCTAGGCTGGTCTGCCTCAGTGGTCGAGATGGCCAATCATATCAAAGAATGTGGGTCTTACTGTCACAACATAACTAGAGTTTGTGGAAAAATGTAAGCAGTAGCCTACGGTATTAGAGAACTGTTTTATGATTGAAATGTTCAGCGACCAAACATAATAGACTATCTAGAGATGCAAACTACTCAACCTTTTATGAAATTTCGCCCTTTTGAATTGAAAAAATGCGATAGGTTAATGATTCATGTAAAACATAAAATAAATGTGACAATAGACATTTGCGTTTTTGACTATTAAACATACGAATAAGAGTGAGAGTTCACATTTTAAAAGAAAATATTATTTTAAAATAGTGCAAATTGATTTTAGATGTAAAATTCAGCTGCAAAAACCTAGTACCGTTTAATTTCACTTTAATAGCAATAAACAGTTTCTTTTCTTTCCCAATAAAGTAAAATACTGAACATAAACATAGGAAGATGAGAAAATAATTATTTTAGAAGAAAATGTTGGATCGCACTTTCCATCTGAACTCTTCATATATAACTGTCTACAAGCCTAGAACTAATTTAAGCATTCTTATTAACTTATTATAATTATGATTGTAGATCCTTATGAGCTAGTGCGTGGCCATGATTTGTGCGCAAGCATGTCAGTGAGCAAGGCATCACAATCGAACAGATGCATGTTAAAGTTGAGTTTGTTGCGGTTCTGGCTTTGCTACCGTTCGGACGTTCTAGCCTACTGTTCTGCGCTTCGCTTATTATTTCTGTACTTTTCTCAGTTTTTTCTACGATTTTTTACTTCAGCAGATCAGCACAGTGCTCAAACAAAATATTTTTGGCACAAACGCTAAAACTAAAAACTTTTTTTGACTCCAATAATACTACAAAAGAAGACTTTGCCTCCCACTGCCAGCAGCTTACATTCTGGAGATGGGAAAACAACTGCCTACATTCAAATGGAAGAGAGAGAAAATGCCTCCTGTTGCTGCAAACTTCTACAAAGAATTGTGATTCTTGAAACAAAGTTACTTGCTGGACTTCCAAAACAGGCGAAACACTCAGCAGACCGTCGTCATGGACCCTCTCAGCATACAGCCGGTGAGTCCCATGAATCTTCTGAATCTCAACAGTTTGTACCAAGTGTAGAGGAACAAGCCGAAACGGATCATCACACTAATCGATGGCACAAACAGGGTGCAAGACCCAGAGGAACACAAGACATCAGATTGTCATGAGTTTCTCGTATTGCTGCCGTAGCTTTCTCTACCCCAGATTCAACTATGACAAGGCTTGTAAATACCAGTATTCTACCTCCCACTATACATCTTGAAAACAGATTTGAAGAATTAATGAATGCGGGTGAGGAATCCCCAAATGTGATTAGCAGCTAACACCGTTACTAACAGACAGTGACATTCAGCTCAGAGCGTAGCCGAGCCTAGGACTCTATTATCAGAAACATCCGTAGCAGGACTACAATAACATGCTGCCTTCCTCAAGCAACGGTCTCTTATGTGAACAAGGAACTTCAGAAAATGAAGCACAAGACTACAAATCTAATTATCAATCCATGTGGGGAAGAATGATACTCTCAAAAAGCAGTCAAACATCCTTAAGAAGGACTTCAGTGAACTCTTTCAAACACTTTGAAGACTCCAAGTTCAGTCGTTCATCAGTGGACCACTCCCAACTGATAACACCATGCAGCCACAAAAAGCACTGCTGATGGACACCATCCCGGAAGAGACCTGCCCTCAGAGCTCCTCACAGACAGACTGTGATGTATCAAAACAGATACAAGACTCAGCACTCAAGGATGACTTTCTTGAAGACAGCCGGGGAAGCCAAGACAACATATCACAGCCACAAGAAACACCAGAGACACAACCCATCTCACGAGACACATTATTCCTCTCTCCAGCATCTCCACTTCTGTGCTTTTCACTGAAAATGGTAGAATTGGTGTATGCTTGGACTAAATTCTCTCACTCATTCGCTGCAAGCCCGCAAATGTCAACAAGAAAACAGCAGGGTCCCAAAACATCAAAGCCTGGGGGCCCTGCTCCTGTGAGAGCTCTCAGACCGCTGCAGCAACAGCAGGCCCCAAACCCTCAATCTGCTGAAGGTGAACCAAAAACAACTGATAGAAGCTCTCAGTGATATGTGTCGGGTCCCTGCTATAATAACCGCAACATTCACAAATGTTTAAAGAACAAGTGGGAACCCAGTGTGCCTGTAGCTTTCTCGATTTCACTTTTATCATGTGACAGAAAGTTTAAGGCCATCTTAAGCCGAAGGGCAAACTCATCTAATATACATCAAACTAAAACTGATGTAATGACATAAAGCACTGCCATCAAGTTAGCATCTTTAAACATTCGCTCACTAAAAAATTTAATCATTTTGTAATCAATGACTTTATAACCACAAACAATTAGGATTTTATGTTTCTAAATGAAACATGGCTAGAGGACAGCTGCAGTTCAACAGTCCTCAATGAAGCAGTCCTTCCTAACTTCACTTCCATGAGTGTTTGCAGGACTGTTAGGAGAGGTGGAGGTGGAGCTGCTTTTTTAAAGATGTCTATCAATGCAAACAAGTGTCATTTGGTCATGACTTGTCTTTTGAATATTTAGGGATTGTGCTAAAAGGTGCTCAACACATTCTTTTTATTATTATTTACAGGCCTCCAAAATACTCTTCAGCATTTGTTGAGGTAACAGAAACGTTATCAATGATTTCCTCAGAGTTTGACTGTTTTGCTAATGCAGGGGATTTTAATTTTCACATAGACAATGCAGAAAACAAAACTACAAAAGAAATGATAACAGTTCTAAATACCTTTGACTTGATTCAGCATGTGCATGGACCCACACAAAGGTGGACACACTCTAGATGTAATCATCAGTAGGGCTCTAAACATTTCATTCATTGTTATTAAGGACGTAGTACTATCTGATCACTTCTGTATTTTCTTTGATATATTGATCTCTGCTACCACTTACTCTAGAACTGTCTCTGTCAGAAGGATATGCTTTCAAATGTAGCCGCACTTAATAACCAGAGCCGTAGTTCGCTGACAAGTGGTGCATTATTGCGTTCAAAATCGCAGAAGAATCTCATGCGGTTATGAACGCGATATTGCGTAGCTTGTCAGCGAACTACGGCTCTGTCTATTAAGTGCGGCTCCATTTGAAAGCAGGTTATTGACATCAACCGCTAATCACCGCTAATCACAGAACCAGCTTTACTGACGAGACATGCATGACAATTGCATGCAATTAATAGTGCAGCCCTAACGAGAACACTAGTGTACTATTTACGGAGGCCATATCTTTAACACCAAGTATTTTTTGCCGACTCTGTTGATATTCTCCTTGATTCCTTCAACTCAAAAGTTAAGAATGTTATTAATGATATTGCTCCAATAATAGTCAGTAAGAAAACAAACAACATTTTGGAAGACATAGTGCAGCAACTAAAATCATCAACTTGCTATATTGACACACTTCCCACATCTTTTTTCAAAAGTGTGCTTAACTGTTTAGAAGTAAACTGTTCAGTTGTTAAGCCCCTCCTGAAAAAGAGCAATCTTGATAACACCATTTTGAGCAATTATAGACCAATATCTAATCTTCCTTTTATAGGCAAAATTATAGAAAAGGTAGTTTTTAATCAGCTGAATAAACACTTAAACATCTGGTTTCAGACCGCATCACAGCACAGAGACAGCACTCATTAAGATAATAAATTATATTAACTTAAATTGTGACTCTGGCAATATATCAGTGCTGGTATTGCTTAGATCTCAGTGCTGCGTTTGACACTGTCGATCATAACATACTACTAGAGAGACTGGAAAACTGGGTCGGGCTTTCTGGGATGGTACTCAAATGGTTCAGGTCATACTTAAAAAGGAGCGATCATTATGTGAGTCTAGGAGAGCATAAATCTAAGTAGACATCCATGATATGTGGAGACCCACAAGGTTCAATTCTTGCACCGCTCTTGTTTAGCCTGCATATGCTTCCTCTAAGTAAAATAATGAGAAAGAACCTAATTGCCTATTACAGCTATGCTGATGATACCCAGATTTACCTAGCCTTATCTCCAAATGAATACAGCCCAACTGACTCCCTCTGCCAATGCATTGATGAAATTAATAGCTGGATGTGCAAGAACTTTCTTCAGTTAAACAAGGAAAAAACTGAAGTCATTGCATTTGGAAACAAAGATGAAGTTTTTAAGGTGAATGCATACTTTGACTCTAGGGGTCTAACAACTAAAATCAAGACAGGAAACGTGGTGTGATTCTGGAGACAGACCTTAGTTTCAGTAGTCATGTCAAAGCAGTAACTAAATCAGCATACTATCATTTAAAAAACATTGCAAGAATTAGATGTTTGTTTCCAGCCAAGACTTGGAGAAACTTGTTCATGCTTTATCACCAGCAGGGTGGACTATTGTAATAGGCTCCACACCGGGCCTTCCCAAAAAGACCATTAGACAGCTGCAGCTCATCCAGAACACTGCTGCCAGGATTCTGACTAGAACATCTGAGCATATCACACCAGTCCTCATTAACTTCCAGTTACATTTAAGATGATTTAAAGTACTTCTACTTGTCTAGAAGTCACTCAAAGACCTAGGACCAAAATACATTGCTTCCAGAATCAGCCTCCAGAAGAGATCAGATGTGCTAAAACACTAGTCACATTTAAATCTAGACTCAAAACTCATCTGTTTAGCTGTGCATTTATTGAATGAGCACTGTGCGATGTCCGACCTGATTGCACTGAATATTTTATGTATTAACTGTAAGATCATT